>NW_017732271.1:302792-309486 GCF_001890085.2 Hipposideros armiger
TTTTTCCTCTGCTTAAACCAGCCCTTTTAACATTTCCTGCAATGCTGGCTTGGTGGTAATGAATTCCTTAGCGTATTCTTTTCTGGGAAGCTCTTTATCTCTCCTTCAATTTTAAATGATAACCTTGCTGGATAAAGCAATCTAGGTTGTAGGCCTCTGTTTTTCATCACTCTGAAGACCTTCTGCCACTCCCTTCTGGCCTGCAGAGTTTCTGTAGAAAACTCGGCTGGTAATCTTATGGGGGTGCCCTTGTATGTAACTTGCTGCCAGTCTCTTGCTGCTTTTAGGATTCTGTCTTTGTCTTTAACCCTTTCCATTTTCACTATAATATGTCTTGTTGTGGGCCTGTTTGGGATCATCTTGTTTGGAACTCTCTGCACTTCCTATACTTGTATGTCACTTTCCTTTGCCAGTTTAGGGAAGTTTTCAGACATTGTTACTTTAAATATGTTCTCGATCCCTTGCTCCCTCTCTTCTCCTTCTGGTATTCCTATGATGCGCATGGTGTTGCGTTTGATGTTGTCGCCTAGATCTCTTAAACTATTTTCAATGTTTTTTATTCTTTTTTCTTTTTGTTGTTCTGCTTGGATGATCTCTGCTATCTTGTCTTTTAAGTCAATGATTTGATCCTCTGCTTCATCCAATATACTAGTAATTCCATCGAGTTTGTTATTTAATTCAGTAATTGAATTCTTTATTTCTTGCTGGTTGTTTTTCATGATTTCGCTATCCTTTTCATTCTCATTAATTTCCTTGATCATTCTAATATTCAGTGTTCTGAACACTATCTCCGATAGGTTGTTTACCTCTATTTCCGCTAATTCCACAGATTCAGGAGGTTTCTTCTGTTCTTTTATTTGGGATGTGTTTCTTTGCTTCCCCATTCTGGTTTACTCTTTGTGTTTGCTTCGATGAAATAGGTAGATCCCCTAGGTCTCTCATTCTTTCCTGGGTAGACTTATGTATATGTAGATGTCCCTTGTATTTGAATTGTTCAGACTCCCTTTTGTCCCATGTGTGTATACCAGAGGTATTCCTTGTGTTAAGTACCTTTTCCTGTTGAGGTCTAGTTTTTATTGCTTTCGGTTTGTCAGTAGGTGGGCTTGATTCCCAAGCTGACTAGCCATGAGGATTAGCTGTGTCCAAAATTTATAAGCTGTTGTGTGAGGGTTGACCGCTCTGAAGAGGCTTGGCCCCAAGGGGCTCTTGTGCCTGTAAAAATTTCCCTTTGAGTGTGAGTCTTGTAGGTCAGACCCTGTGATTCTCTGGTTTTATCTAATGTTGGTCTCTGGGTGTGATGATTTTTGTGCTTCTTTGGCTGGGCCCCGCTGCAGATTAGGGCAATACAGATCAACGAGCACAACAACAATAGCCACCAAAGGTAACCGGATACTCTCTGATGTATAAAACAACCATCACCCTACACTCAACAAGTATAGAAATATCAATCAAGCACAAGAAGAAAACAAACCAACAGAAGCAAAACAACAATGAGAAAAGAAGAAAAAAAACTTGCAGAAAAAAATGGAAAGGAGGAGGCAAATCAAGCTAAGACAAGGAAGCATGAAAGAAGGGAGAGGTTAGAAAGAAGAAAAGAAAGAGAGAAAATGCATTGAGAAAAAAATACACCCCCATATATATGGATATCTATCTATCTATCTATCTATATCTATATCTATATCTATATATATAACTAAAATTACTAATGAAATAGAAAAATCCAAAAACACCCAATGCAAACGATCAATGGGAAAAAAAAAACACCCCAAAACAAAACATCTAAGAGAACCAAATTAACAATAACAATATAACACAACAAAAGAGAAACCAAAACTGAAAACAATTTAAAAAAGGGAGAAAAAAACAAGAAATAACCAGTGCCAACCTTGGCTGAAATCTGCCATGCTCTCCCTACGTTTTCCTCTGCTATACACACAGTCCTCTGTGTCTTGTGGGGACAGAGCCAGCCACCTGGAATCTAGTGTGAGCTTGGTAATGTAGGTATATTTTAGATGAGTGGACTTATGAGGTGTGATTGGTAGTTTTTTTTAAAGTCATTGTTATTTCTGCTCCTGCCTGTCCAGAGGCACTCAGATTTCTGTGCAGCCAGAGGACTGGATGTGCGTCTTCAGGTGCTCTTTCCACTGGGGCTATTGGAGGGTGGGGGGGGGTGGAGATTCCAGAGCTGATGGTAAGCCTTCCTGTGTCTCAGCAGCCAAAGTTGTTCAGCTTCACCCAGGAGAGGTGGGGGTGGGGACAGTGTGTTTAGTAGCTCCCTCATGCAGCCTATTCTCTTGTAAATTACTCAACCCCCAGGGAGTTGAAGCACCTTTGTTCTGACTTACTCCTCTCTTGGGAGTCAGGCTCAGGCTCTGGCAGGGTGGGGGCCAAGGTTTCTGAGGGAGGGTGGGGGTGTGCACTTATCTATGCAGTTTATTTTTCTTATCTGAGAGAAAAGAGGATAAAAGAAAGAGAAAAAAAATAGGAAAAAGGAAAAAGCCCCCTCCGACGCCAGGCACCCCCTGGCAAAGCAGCTCGTGTCTCCACAGCTGTGGGGTGTGGGCTGTGTCTCCACGCTGCTCGCTTCCCTCTTCTGCTCACTGGTTTGAGATTTCTGCCTCAGAAACTGCGCACCTTGGGGCTCCTGTCAGACTCCCAGCGGGCACAGTCAGCACCAGATACTGAGCCCACCCAGATGCTGCAACACACTCTGCCTTGTCCTGGATTTCCGCAGCTTCACAGCCGCGGGCTCAGACAGACTGTGCCTCCGCTCATGCCCTCCTCTCTCCATTCTGTTTCACACCCGGCCTGAGGATTCTGCCTTAGCGCAGGCTGGAGGTGTAGGGAGCCAGCCACGGGAACTCTCTGATCTGCTCTCTGAGACCCCCAGTCTCAGCAACCACAGGTGCGGTCTGTGCTTCCACACACCTCACCTCCCTCTTCCCCCACTCGCATGGTCTGCCCACCTTTAAGTACTTGCCCTGGGAGTCCCTTCACTGCTCAGCGTGCTTCGTAGAGGTTTATTTGCTGCACTCCAGCTGCTCAAATTGCTGTTTTCCAGGGGAGAATTCTGGGAGTCCTCCGACCACCGCCATTTTTATCGATCTCTGTGTGATCTTTTTAATGTGATGTTGAATTCGGTTTGCAAGTATTTTGTTGAGGATTTTTGCATCTAAGTTCATTAGGGATATCGGCCTGTAGTTTTCTTTTTTTGTAATATCTTTGTCTGATTTTGGGATCAGAGTAATAGTGNGGAATTGCATTGAATCTATATATTGCTTTAGGCAATATGGACATTTTAACTATATTAATTCTTCCTATCCATGAGCATGGAATGTTTTTTCATTTGTTTGTATCTTCTTTTATTTCTTTCTTCAGTGTCTTATAGTTTTCAGAGTACAGGTGTTTTATTTCTTTCGTTAAATTTATTCCTAAGTATTTTACAGTTCTTGAAGCGATGGTAAACGGAATTGTTTTCTTAATTTCACCTTCCGATAGTTTATTATGGGTATATACAAATGCAACTGATTTCTGAGTATTGATTTTTTATCCTGCTAACTTACTGAATTTGTCTATTAGTTCCAATAGCTTTTTGATGGAGTCTTTGGGGTCCTCTATATATAGTATTATGTCATCTGTGTATAATGACAATTTTACTTCCTCCTTGCCAATGTTGATGCCTTTTTATTTTCTTGTCTGATTGCTGTGGCTAGAACTTCTAGGACGTATGTTGAATAAAAGTGGAGAAAGTGGACAGCCCTGTTTTGTTCCTGATCTTAAAGGGAATGATTTCAGCTTTTCCCCATTGAGTATGATGTTAGCTTAGGTTTATCATATATGGCCTTTGTTATGTTGAGATATGATCCTCGTATTCCCACTTTGCTAAGAGTTTTTATCATAAATGACTGCTATATTTTGTCAAATGCTTTTTCTGCATCTATTGATATGACCATATGATTTTGATTTTTATTTTTGTTGATGTTATGTATCACATTAATTGATTTGCGGATGTTGAACCACCCTTGCATATTAGGGATGAAACCCACCTGATCATGATGTATGATCTTAATATATTGCTGAATTCTGTTTGCTAGGATTTTGTTGAGGATTTTTGCATCTATATTCATCAGAGATATCGGCCTGTAGTTTTCATTTTTTGTACTTTCTTTGTCTGTTGTTGGAATCAGGGTGATCATGGCTTCATAGAAAGAGTTTGGAAGCCTTCCCTCATTCTGGATTTTTTGGAATAGTTTGAGAAGAATAGGTAATAATTCTTTTTTGACTGTTTGGTTAAATTCACTTGGGAAGCCATCTGACCCCGGACTTTTATTTGTTGGGAGCTTGTTGATTACAGATTCAATTTCCTTGGTGGTAATGTTTATTCAGATTTTCTGTTTCTTCTTGAGTTAGCTTTGGAAGGTTTTATGCTTCTAGGAAATTATCCATTCTTCCAGATTGTCAAATTTGTTGGCATGTAATTGCTCATATTAATTTCTTAAGATTTTTTGTATTTCTGTGGAGTCTGTTGTTACTTCACCTCTTTCATTTCTGCTGTTACTAATTTGAGCCCTGTCTCTTTTTCTTTTGATGAGTCTAGCTAGGGGCTTGTCAATTTTGTTTATCTTCTCAAAAAACCAGCTCTTGGTTTCTTTGATCTGTTTTATTGTTTTCCTTGTCTCTATTTTATTTATTTCTGCTCTGGTCTTTATTATCTCCTTCCTGTGCTCCCTTTGGGTTTATTTTGCTGTTCTTTTTCCAGCTCCCTGAGATGTAAGGATAACCTGTTGATTTGACATTTTTCTTGCTTCTTTATGTAGGCCTGCACTGCTATGAACTTCCCTCTTAGGACTGCTTTCGCTGCGTCACAGATATTTTGGGTTGTGGTGTTTTCATTTCCGTTTGTCTCAAGGTATCTTTTGAGTTCCAACTTGATTTCATCTTTGACCCACTCACTGTTTTGTAGCAAGTAATTTACCCTCCATGCATTCGTGAGCTTTCCCGATTTCTTCTTGTAATTGATTTCTAGTTTCATAGCATTGTGGTCGGATAAAACACTTGATATGATTTCAATCTTTTTAAATTTATTGAGATTGTTTTGTGGCCTAATATTTGGTCTATCTTAGAAAATGATCCATGTGCACTTGAGAAGAATGTATATTTCGTAGCTTTGGGGTGAAATGCTCTGAAAATATCGATTTAAATCCAGCTAGTCTAAAGTGTCATTTAAGTTACTGTTTCCGTGTTGATTTTCTGTCTGGAGGATCTGTCCATTGGTGACAGCAGAGTGTTGAAGTCCCCTACTCTAATAGTGTTACTGTTGATCTCTGTCTTTATGTCTGTCAAAATCTGTTTTATATATTTAGGGGCTCCNCCCAACCAACAGCCATCAGCTGCACCCCCACATCTCTGAGACCACCTCTGTTCACTTTCCTTGCCCATTCAGTTTTTTAGAGTCCACATATAAGTGAAATCATATGGTATTTGTCTTTCTCTGACTGACTTATTTCACTGAACATAATCGTCTCTAAGTCTATCCATATCATCCCAAATGTTATGATTTCATTCTTCTTTATGGCGGAGTAATACTCCATTGTATAAGTGTACCACAATTTCTTCATCCAGTCATCTACCAATGGGCATTTCGGTTGTTTCCAAGTCTTGGCTATTGTGAATAATGCCACAATAAACATAGGGGTACATATATTTTTTCAAATTAGCATCTTGGGTTTCTCTGGATAGATACCCAAGAGTGGAATTGCTGGGTCATACGGTAGTTCCATTTCCAGTTTTTTGAGATATCTCCATACTGATTTCTATAATGGCTTTACCGATCTGCAGTCCCACCAACAGTGTAGCAGGGTTCCCTTTTCTCCACAGCCTCGCCAGCACTTGTTGATTGTTGATTTATCGATGACAGCCATTCTGAATGGAGTGAAGTGATATCTCATTGTGTTTTTTTTTAAAGATTTTTACTGGGGAATTGGGGGAATCGGAACAGTGCTGGGGAATTAGGGGAAGGGGAACAGACAAGTTGCTGTCGTTTTGTTCTTCAGTCTAGTTGTGGAGGACATACGGTAGCCCATGGCAACCCACTGCCACAGGGGCTGCAGCCTACGCCGTCGCCAGCAACCCACGGCAGCCCAGCTCCAAGTCAAGCTGCTGTTCAGCATCGTAGCTGTGGAGGGCAGTGTCACTGGCACTCATATGTGGGATCTGAACTGGGACCCTCTGGCATCCCAAGCCAGTTCTTTACCATCGCGCCACTCGGCCGGCCCCTTTTTGTTCTCTTGATGATTTCCTTTGCTGTGAAAAAACTTTTCAGTTTGATGTAGTACCATATGTTCATTTTTTCCTTTTACTTCCCTATCCTGTGGGGATGTATCAGTAAAAATATTGCTCAAGGTAATGTCTGCAAATTTAGACCCTATATTTTCTTCTAGGAGTTTTATGGTCTCAGGTCTTATAAAGTCTTTGACCCATTTTGAATTTGTTCTTGTATATGGCGTAAGGAGGTGGTCCAGTTTCATTTCTTTGCATGTGTCAGTCCAATTTTCCCAGTACCATTTATTAAATAGACTATTTTTACCGCAATGTAACTTCTTGCTACCATTGTCATAGACTAACTGCCTGTATATGCCTGGATTTAATATTGGGCTCTCTATTCTGTTCCATTGATCTATATGCCTATTTTGAT
>NW_017732271.1:318149-340634 GCF_001890085.2 Hipposideros armiger
AAAGAAAGGAAAAAAAGAAGAAAAAAGAGGAAGGGGCTCTCTTCCTGCTTTAATCTGCAGACCACTTGCTCAGCAATAGAGAGATTCTGGGTGACTCAGCACCAGCTGTTGGGGGGGGGAAGGGCTCAATGCGTCATGCACTGACCTCCCTCTGGACTTGAAGTAAGTTTCTCACAATTAGTTGCTGTTTGCTCTGGAACCGTGCTCACCACCAAAACTCTTCACAGGTTGTTGTGGGCTGTCTGCTGCTGCAAAAAACCCTCTGTGGCCTGCATAGGTAGAGTTCAGGAACTAGGGGCTCAGGGTGCCCCTGGCAACAACACAACTCTAGGTAGGCGGGGAAAGCCCCCAAAGCACCACAGGGTGTGGTCAGTGGCCCCCACCAAGTCAGAGCAGCATGCACTCCTGCATCGGCAGCCAGCTCACACTAACTCGCCTGGAAAGCCCTGGCCGAAACATGCAAGTGCACAGCTCTTGGCCCTACACTCCCAGGAAATCTCCCAGTCTCAACCTGTACCAATCAGCCCCTCGCAGATCAGGAAGAGCAGCCCGACAGCCAATCTCCACCCAGGCAACTCTGCATGTGCAGTGCAGTAATCAGGGACCTAAGGCGTGTCGCGCACTCCCGGGGTCTCACTAAGCAGACTGTTGGAGTTTGAGCACACCTGCAGGGCATTTTCCTGGCTATGCAGAACAAGCAGTGTGGAGTGTGGGGATCCAAGGCCGTATGCGCTCGCACGCACTCATGTAGTCCTGCGCCAATTCCAGCAGACCAATGCAGTCCCAGACCTGAGCCTCTGTGGGAGGGCCCAGCCCTGAAAAATGGCGCCCTCTTGTGCACTACTTGTGTGCAAGTTCCACAGCAGGGGAACAATGGTCCCAAAAACTTCCAGCTCCCACACCAAAGGCACTCAGTTCAGTCTCCTGCAGGTTCCTGGACCCCGCTTACAAAGCTACTCCCACCACCAGGAACCAGGTGAGTGCTCACTAGCGGCTGATTCAGTTTGCCGGCTTCACTGGTTCTCCAGCTGCCCTCAGCCTCACCGAGGTGAGCAAAGAGAGTCCTCACTATTTTCTACTTCCAGCTATCGTAGATCTCCTCTTCCTGGCAAAGTAAATCTGGGCTGGTGAGCGCGGTGTGGGGTCGGAGGGTCTCTGCTCCAACCGGAGAAGCCTCCACATTGCTGAGGTGGCCCTCATGGGGTTCGCCCTCTCTGGTCTCCGCCCCTGCTACCGGAGTTGACGTGGCCTCCTCTTTAAGTCCTTCGTTTAGAGGTTCTGCTTATCTAGGGTTCAGGGAACTTCCGAGGTTGAATATCTTATAAATTATTTGTAATTTTGGTGTGACCCTGGGAGGCACTCAGCACAAGGCCTGTGTATTCCGCCATCTTACCGGAAGTCCCCTAATTTTTTTTAGCTTAAGTAAGTTTGAATTGAGTATTCTTTTCTTCATTATACAAATTATACTCAGTGTTAGATGTGACAGTAAGAAATATCTTCCTCTCTCATTGGAAGATTTGAGGAATTGAGAATGCACATTCCTGAAGGAGCTGTAGTCATGTATAGGGGTGCAAGAAAGTGTATGACTTAATGGCCTATACTGAGATAGACAAATCGAGGCTCTATTACACTTATATTCATTTGTATATTACCCTATTCATTTACTGTGGATTAATTTTGAGGTTCCAAGTATGTGAGTGCTGTGATGATAGAGGTTCATATGTCACAGGGTGAAATTGCACCCATCAAGTACATACTTAATTCCATTCCTGGAGTTGTTTAGTGTGGTCTGGAGTTACATGTAGGCCGCTCTTCTCAATCCAATAAGATGAAGTGTTCTTTTTCATACCAAATATGTAATGGATCCCACTTTTACTATCCTGAAGTTAAATTCCCAAATAATCTAACCTACTGATACACATAGTTTTAAAAATAAATATAATGTCTCATCTGTAATAGAGTAATAAACACAAGGCAACTAAATCATAATGAGATAATGTGTACTTCAGTACACAAATACTTGAATATAACTACACCAGAAGCTATAACAAAGTTTACAGATGCTTGTACCTAATAGACATTACTATAAATGTGACAGCAACAAATATTAACAGATACACATCTGTTGTATTATTGAGTCAAATATCACAAGTGGCATTATCTCTGGTATCATTTTCCAAAGTAGTAAACAAGGTTTGGTAACTTTCCAAGCAAAATAAATACAGTCTTCCCTTGTTTTATGTGGTAGTTTTATTCCTTAACATATCAATATTTATTAAATATGTGAGAAAATGTCTTATGTTTGTAAGCAAAACAATTAAGTTTCCAATTCAGAATGGTATTTTTTAAATTGAAGTTTATTAGGGTGACAATTGTTAGTAAAGCTACATAGATTAAAGATGTACAATTCTGTAATCCCTTATCCATATATCACATTGTGTGTTCATCTCCCTGAGTCAGTTCTCTTTCCATCACCATATATTACATCCCCTTTACCTTCATCTACCACTCTTCTATCCCCTTACCCTATGATAACCACTAAACTATCGACTGATTCTATGAGTTTTTTTTTCTTCATATGGTTTTTTTGTTATTTTGTTCTTTTCAGTTTTATATACCACATATCACTTAAATCATACAGTTCTCAACTTTTAGTGTTATCTTTTTAAATTTTATGCTGCATGAATATGCAGTGGGAAATTAGAAAGTTATGTGTGATGTAGGACTGATATTTATTTTTTGTGATTGTCCTATATTTTAATGTATAATCAGTATTCCTGAATTCTGTTCGTGAGTGACCATGAAAAAACTTGGCTATGAGACTCAGAGCAATTAAGAGCATAAGGATTGTTTCAAATAAACTAGATGAACTATTCTTGAATTCCGTTACACTTAGAAACTCAGTATGAGTTAAATGATATTGTCAAAATCCAGAATAAAGAACAGTTTTTAGTAGTTTTCTCTGGATTCTGTGGGAAATAATAAGCCACTAGCAGTAAACCTTTGTAATAGCATAATATATTATTTTCCTTCCACCCTTAAGGGTTTGGGAAGTTGCACACACCTTCCCACTGGTTTTACATGATACTTATTAATTTAGGTTAATTAATTTTCTGTTTTGTACGTTGTTTTTCTCAACTTCATAACATATGTTTATAGAATGCTAATTGCAATCATACTAAGGGAGAGGAAGTCTCTGGAATATGCATGAAATAAGATTTTAAGAACTGATTTGGATATATTTGTGATAGAAAGGTTAAAAGACAATATTTACACTTGAAATTTAAATGACAGTTACTGGGAAATCAGCTGCTCATTAGTGTCCTTACAAATCTACGTTGTTCATTTAGTGTGCCATTAAAATATTCATCCTCAAAAGCAAGGAAAAAACAAGTACTGTTGGTCCTCTCAATAGAAAGGAAGCAGCAGAAAGCTAAAAATTGAGTGATCAGCCACTTACCAAAGTAATAAGTTCATATCATATATCATATCATCTGATATCATAGCTGAAGGCCTTCTTTATTTGAACATTCAAGAACATGTGCTTCCTACTTCCAGATTGAAGTTGGAGTTTTTACAGTAAAATATTTTCCTGTTACGTTTGAGTAGCTAACAGCTAACTGACATTTAACCATATGTTTTGGCTTTATTCTATCTTGTGTCATGATTTATTAATGTTTTCACTGAATTATGAATTATTATTTGGCAACTTATTATAGTAACAATTATGAACACTCTATCCCAGTCAAGTAAACTCAAAAGGATGGAAAAATATTTACTACAAACAGAAAAAAGTCTTTATTTTCTAAAGATACAATGATGTTATTTACATTGACTGTATGTATGGAGAACAAAGTCATCTGACTTAAAATGATGGCTTAATAAGTACCTACCAAGCTAATAAGCTATGAGAGAGAAATTGGTAAAAAAATCTATGAGGGAAAAACGTATTTCCCTGTGCTTATTTTTGTTGTATTGCAACCTCAAAGCAATCTAAGATAATGCCCCTGGAAAGTGATTAACTTTGTGATAGTGGAACAATTATTGCACTACATGTCCTTTTAGTATCGCTTTTTTCAATAATCCTGACTACTAGACTAAACCTTTATCTTGTTCTTGCAGGTATCTATGCTAAATAGCAATATCCACCCTGATTTCTTACCATATATCTTCTAGAAGCAGCTACCATCTAGCATAGCACTGCAGAAATACTAAGGAATACCACATTATTATAGGTCCTCTTAGAAACAGTCTTGTGATCCCAAAGTATTCCATGAATAAGTAAACATTTTTCCATTACCATATATTTCATCCCCTTTACCCTCATCTGCCACCATCCACTCCCCTTATCCTCTGGTAGCCACTAAAATATTGTTTGTGTCTATGAGTTTTGTTTCTTCATTTGTTTTTCTTGGGGGTTTTTTTGTTTGTTTTCAGTTTTATATACCACATATCAGTGAATTCAAATGGTTCTCAACTTTTTCTGTCTGACTTATTTTGCTCAACATTATAATCTCAAGCTCCATTTATGTTGCTGCAAATGGCACTATTTCACATTTTTATGGCAGAATAATATTCCATTGTGTGTATATTCCACAACTTGTTTATCTAATCATCTATTGAAGGACACTTTGATTGCTTTCATGTCTTAGCCACTGTAAATAAAACTGCAATGAACATAGGAGAACATATATCTTTACAAATAAATGTTTTCAGATTTTTTAGGTAGATACATGAGAGAGATTGCTGGGTCATATGGTAATTCTATTTTTAATATTTTTAAGAATCTCCACACTGCCTTCCATAGAGGCCAAACCAATCTAGATTCCCAAGAACAGTATATGAGGATTTCTTTTTCTCCACAGCCTCTCCAACTTTTGCTATTATCTGTCTTGTTGATGATAGCCATTCTAACTGGTGTGAGGTGATATTTCATTGTTTTTATTTGCATTTCTCTGATGATTAGTGATGATGAGCATTTTTTCATATGTCTATTGGCTACTTGTTTTCCTCTTTGGGGAAATGACTATTCAGGTCCTCTGCCCATTCTTTAACTGGATTGTTTGTTTTTTGTTGTTGTTGAGTTGCATGTGTTTCTTATATATATATATGAATATTAGCTCCTTATCAAAGGCATTGTTTGCAAAAATCTTCTCCCATTCAATTTGTTGCCTCTTTATTTTGTTGATGGTTGCTTTATTGAGCAGAAGATTTTCAGTTTGATATAGTCCCTTTAATCTATTTTAGCTTTTACTTCTCTTGCCTTTTAGGTCAAATTCATAAACTACTCTTTGAATCCAAGGTCCATAAGTTTAGTACCTATGTTTTCTTCTATGCAAATTATTGTATCAAGTCTTATGCTTAAGTCTTTGATCCATTTTGAGTTAATTTTGGTACATGGTGACAGATAGTAGTCTAGTTTCATTCTTTTGCATGTGGCTTTTCTATTCCCCCAAAATCATTTATTGAAGAGGCTGTCTTTTCTCCATTGTATGTTTTTGGTTTCTTTGTCAAAAATTATCTGTCCATATTTATGTGAGTTCATTTCTGGGTTTTCAACTCTGTTCCATTTGTTTGTGTGTTTGTTTTTCTGCCAATACCATACTGTTTTGATTGTTGTTAGCCTGTAGTACAAGCTGAAGACAGGGAGTGTGATATCTCCAGCAGTGTTTTGTTTTTTTTTGTTTTTTTTTTTTGTTTTCAGGATTGCTTTGGCTATTCGGGTTTTTTTGTGGTTCTATACAAATTTGATGATAATTTTGTTCTATTTCTTTAAACAATGTCATTAGGATTTTTATGGGGATTGCATTAAATCTGTATATTGCTTTGGGTAATATTGCCATTTTAACTATGTTGATTCTTTCAATCCATGAACATGGAATGCCTTTCTATTTCTCTGTATCTTCTTCAATTTCTTTTGGAAATGTGTTATAGTTTTCAGTGTATAGGTCTTTCACATCTTTGGTTAAGTTTATTCCTAGGTACTTCAATCTTTTTGTTGCAATTGCAAAATAAATAGTTTTTTTAATTGCTTTTTCTGAGGTTTCATTGTTAGTGTATAGCAAAGGTTGGCAAACTGTGGCTCGCGAGCCACATGCAGTTCTTCGGGTACCTTCTGTCTCAAAAGTTTGTCAACCTCTAGAAGAGCCAATCTTGTTTCTCACAACAATTTAAAAATTATTTGAAAGCCATAAATATAGTTTTACATGATCACCTTTATGTAAATAATATCGTTTAAAAATTTAATAAATAAAACTATGATAGTTTTATTTTCATTTTCAATTTTACTTCAAAGCCACACGTATGCACCCAAAGAGCTGCATGTGGCTCATGAGCCACCATTTGCTGACCCTGGCAGCTCTTCCGTCTCATAAGTTTGCCGACTCCTGGTATACAGGAATGCAATGGACTTTTGTACATTGATTTTGTAGCTGGCAACTTTACTGTATCCGTCTATTGTTTCTAATAGCTTTGTGGTGGAGTATTTTGGGTTTTCTTTTTTTTAAGATTTTTTTAATTGGGGAATTGAGGGGAATGGGAACACTGCTAGAGAATTCAGGGAAGGGGAACAGACAAGTTGCTGTCATTTTTTGTTCTTCAGTCTAGTTGTGGAGGATGTTGCTTCACTGGCCCAAGTTGGCACCATCATTGTGCTCTTACCAGGTGATGCAGATCAGTCGCCAGTCTCTGGACGGCTGCTCACTGCGGCTGCTGGCCGCTCACGCTGGCTGCTGGCTACATACAGTAGCCCATGGTAACACACTGCAGCAGGGCCTGCAGCCTACGCCATCGCTGGCGACTCCCAGCAGCCCAGCTCCAGGTTGAGCTGTTGTTCAGCATCTTAGCTGTGGAGGGCAGTGTCACTGGCCCTCATATGTGGGATCCGAACCGGGGCCCTCTGGTGTCCCAAACCAGTTCTTAACCATCGCACCACTCAGCCGGCCCTTTAGGGTTTTCTATATATAGCATCATGTCATCTGAAAAAAGTGACAATTTAACTTATTAATTCCTTATTTGGATGCCTTTTATTCTTTTTTCTTGCTTGATTGCTCTGGCTAGGCCTTCTAATACTATGTTGAAAAGCAGAGGTGATGGGGGACAGCACTGTTTTGTTCCTGAATGTAGAGCAAAGGGTTTCAGTTTTCACGACTCCCTTATACTTAATTGACCATCTTCAACATTCTATTTCCTCAATTTACGCACAATGAAAATCAGTAGATATTTTATTCACCCAAAACTATTCCACCTCTGTAATCTTTAAAGATGTAATGTCTCATTACAGCCTTTTATCATTTAGACTTTCTTACCCTTGCAACCTAAATAGCTTTGTTTTTCATTTCATCAAAACTTTCTATCCACTATTACCCCTCTTTCCCATAACTTCCTATAATATCTAAATACTGATTACAAGCTTCTTAAAGTATACTGTTATCAGCAACTTGAATATATTTTTCCTATTTATCTAGTCAATTAATTCTAAAACCCTTATCCAACATGTCTGTTTTCTCTGTGAGTACTTCTGGACCTGTGAACAGTGCGAGAAAATGTCATGCAACCCATGGTGACTGGTTCCATTGCAAATATATTATTTCTAAAATTTCAGCTAGAACCTCTACCTTAAAATAAATTAAGCAAGTATTTTCTTCATTCCAGATGCTTTCTTTTCTTAAAAAAATGTTGGTTTTTAAATAATTCAAAATAAGTTGGAAATCAGAATCATAGTGACATGAGACATCCCCCTTGATCGCTCTCCTTGAAGTTAAAACAAGTTGAAGAGCTATAATTCAACAAAGGATTCCTTATGCAACATGCAAACATGTCTGAAAGATCCGCATATCAAAGTATCTGGATAAAAATGGCGGCAGTAAGGTGGGATCCCTGAGTTCTCCCTTTGAAATTACCACAACTTGAACAGCTATAATTCATCAGAGGAATCTCTGCTCATCACACAGAATAGCTAAGAAACTCGCATGAGGACTACTTGAAGGTAGGCAAATCAGGCAAGTGGGGGAAGGCATGCAGAGATGCAGAGCCTCAGGAAGCAGACCAGAGATTATTACAGGAGCAAGGTGGTGGGTTCCCTCCCTATGCCCCACAGGCCTGCCAAGAGTTCAGCATATAGCACGGTGATGCCCTGGTCTGAGGCAGAAGCCTCAGTTCAAAACAGCGCTGGGCTCTGTCAGTCAGTCAGAAAGCAAAAAAACTTCATGAGCAGGACCTCCCCACCTACCCTCCCACAGCCACCCTACCCCCGCCCTTACAGTGTCTTCAGCTTGTCCCTGAATAGATGAGTAGTGTCAGATTACAGAGGTGAAGCAGCCACCAGGAAATGGAAATAGCCAGCTTGCAGCTGTGACCTAACAAAGTGTGTGACTGCCTAAGCAGCCCCCACATTTTCCTGGGCAGTTCCAGCTGCTGAATCACACAGAGCCTGGCAGCAGGTGACAGAAGCAATGCTGGGATTTCAGCAGCTTGGAAATCTCATTCCCTTCACAGCCCCCAGTGGAACAAGGGCTCTAAAACCCAGGAGACCTGAACACAGGTCAGAAGATGGTTGGCTGTGGTACTCTCAGCTGCGAGAACAGAAACTTCACTGACTTTTTAAAAACTACCGACCATGCTTCACAGCCCCACTCATCTAGATCTACATCAGCAGGGTCACTCTGGGTGCCGGTGGCCAGCTCTGCATCCACAAGACACAGAGGAGTTTTTCTACAGCAGAAGACAACCTGGAGATAGTTTGGCGGACTTAAGCCAAGACTGGCGCTGTTTCTTTCTTTTTTCTTTTTTGTTTTTGTTTTTCTATTTTATTAGTTTCATTTTAGTTATATATATATATATGTGTGTGTGTGTGTGTGTTTATATGTGTTTGTGTGTGTATACATATGCCCATATGTGTGTGCATAGATGCATATATACATACATATTTTTCTCCCTTCTCTCTTCCTTCTTTTCTCTTTTCTCTGCTCTACTTTTCCTCCTTCTTTCCATTTTTTTGTAATTTTTTTTGTGTTGTTATTTTGTTGTATTTCTTTTGTGGGGTTTTTTTTGTATTTTTGATACTTCTGTGTATGTTGAGTGTTGGTTGTCCGTTTTTTTTACATGTGAGTGTATTTGGTTTTTTTGGTGGTTGTTGTTTTTGTGTTTTTCATTCATTTTGTTCTAAAATTGCTCTGCACTGAGACCCAGCCAAAGAGGCACAAGAATCATCACACCCAGAGGCCAACTTTAGACCAAACCAGAGCATTACCAGGTTTGACCTACAAGAGATACATCCAAAGGGAATTCTCTATAGGCATAAGAGTGCATAGGGGCCAAAACTTATCTGAGGGGTCAACCCACACACAGCAGCTCATACACTGTGGACATAGCCTATTCTCACAACAAGTCAGCCAGGGAGCCAATCCCACCTACTGACAAATGAAAAGCAATCAAAATTCAACTTCAACAGGAGAAGATGCACACCACAAGGGAAACCTCTGAAACACACACAGAAGAATAGGGAGACTGAGCAATTCAGATATAAAGGACACATACCACATAATTCCACTGAACAAAGACTGAAAGACCTAGGGGATCTACCTTATACATCAAAGCAAGCACAAAGAGTCAGCCAGAAGAGGGAAACTAAGAAAAACATCCCAAATAAAAGAACAGAAGAAACTTCCAGAATCAGTAGAGTTAGATGAAAAAGAGTCAACCAACCTATCAGAGACAGAGTTTAGAACACTGAAGATAAGAATGTTTAAAGAACTCAGTGAGAAATCACTAAGGATAGAAGAATCATGAAAAACAACCAGTTAAAACTATAGAATACAATTACTGAAATAAATAACACACTTGAAGAAATTACCAGAAGATTAGATGAAGCAGAGGATCGAATCAGTGACTTAGAAGACAAGATAGCACAGATCATCCAAGCAGAACAACAAAAAGAAAAACAGAATAAAATCAATGAAAATAGTTTAAAAGGACTGTGGGATAACATCAAGTGTAACAACATGCACATCATACAAATACCAGAAGAAAAACAGAGTGAGCAAGGGATTGAGGCCATATTTGAGATAATAATTACTGAAAACTTCCTTAACCTGGTGAATAAAATTGACATAAAAGGCCAGGCAGTGCTGAGAGTTCCAACCAAGATGAACCCAAACATGCCCACATCAAGACACATTATAGTGAAAATGGCAAGGGTTAAAAACAAAGACAGAATCCTAAAAGCAGCAAGGGACAGGCAATAAGTTATTTACAAGGGTATCTGCATGAGAATATTAGCTAACTATTCTGCAGAAACTATGCAGGCCAGAAGGTAGTGGCAGGAGATATTCAAAGTGATGAAAAACAAAGTTCTACAACCTAAAATGATTTATTCAGCAAGGCTACTGTATAAAATTGAAGGTGCAATTTAGAGCTTCCCAAAAAAAGAATAAGCTAAAGGAATTCATTACCATTAAGCCAGCATTGCAGGAAATGTTAAAGGGCTTCTTTAAGCAGAAGAGGAAAACAACCTAACTAATGAAGACCAGAAATACAAATAACAAAATGGCAATAACTATATTATCATGTTAAATGTAAATGGATTAAATGCTCCAATCAAAAGACATAGGGTGGCTGAATGGGTAAGAAAACAAGACCATTGCATATGCTGTACGCAAGAGACTCACCTCAGATCAAAAGACACACACAGGCTGAAAGTAAAGGGATGGAGCAAGATATTTCATGCAAATGGGAATGATAAAAAAGCTGGAATAGTAATACTTATATCAGACAAAATAGATTTTAAAATGAAGAATATAATAAAAGACAAAGAAGGGCTCTACATAACCCTAGTTACCCTAGTAAACATCTATACTCCTAGGAGACAAGCACCTTAATATATAAAACAAATATTGACAGACATAAAGACAGAGATAAACAATAACACTACCATAGTATGGGACTTCAAGTCCCCATTGTCACCAATGGACAGATAGTCCAGACAGAAAATCAACATGGAAACAGTGACCTTAAATGACACTTTAGAACTGCTGGATTTAATTGATATTTTTAGAGTATTTCACCCCAAACCTACAGAATATGCATTGTTCTCAAGTGCACATGGAACATTTTCCAAGATAGACCACATGTTAGGCCACAAAACAAGCTTCAAAAAATTTAAGAAAATTGAACTCATATCAAGTATCTTCTCTGACCACAGTGCTATAAAATTAGAAATCAATTACAAGAAAATAACTAGAAAACACACAAATATATGAAGGCTGAATAACATGTTACTAAATAATGAATGGGTAAAAAATGAGCTCAAGGAAGAAATCAACATATACCTCAAGACAAACAAAAATAAAAATACAATGACCCCAAATCTATGGGATGCAGTGAAAGCAGTCCTAAGAGAAAAGTTTACAGGAATACAGGCTTACCTAAAGAAACAAAAAAACTCTCAAATCAACAGGTTAGTCTTACACTTCAAGGAACTAGAAAAAGAACCACACAATAAGCCCAAAGGGAGTACAAAGAAGGAGATAATAAAGACCAGAGTGGAAATAAATGAAACAGAGGCCAGAAAAACAATACAAAAGATCAATAAAACCAAGAGCTGGTTTTTTGAAAATATAAACAAAATCGACAAGCCTTTAGGCAGACTCATCTGAGAGAGAGAGAGAGAGAGGGAGAGAGAGAGAGAGAGAGAGAGAGAGAGAGAGAGAGAACTCAAATTAATAAAATTAGGAATGAAAGAGGAGAAGTGACAACAGGCACCACAGAAATACAAAAACAAACAAGAGAATACTATGAGCAACTATATGCCAACAAATTTTATAATCTGGAAAACATTGAAATTTTCTAGAAGCATACAACCTTCCAAGGCTAACTCAAGACAAAACAGAAAATCTGAATGGAGTGATTACTACCAAGGAATTGAATCAGTAATCAACAAGCTCCCAACAAACAAAAGCCCTGGATCAGATGTCTTCACAAGTGAATTTTACCAAACATTCAAGAAAGAATTATCACCTATTCTACTCAAACTATTATTGCAAAAAACCAAGCAGGGAAGGTTACTAAACTCTTTCTATGGGGCCACTATCACCCTGATCCCAAAATCAGAAAAAGACATTACAAAAAAAGAAAACTACAGGCCAATGTCCTTAATGAACATAGATGCAAAAATCCTCAATAAAATATTAGCATATGGAAATCAGCAATACATGAAAAATATTATAACTTCATCGTTCAATATCCTCAAATCAATTAATGTGATACACCACATCAACAAAATGAAAAATTAAAATTATATGGTCATATCAATAGATGCAGAAAAAAGATTGGACAAAATCCAGCAGACATTTACAAAGTGGGAATACAGGGATCATAACTCAACATAATAAAGGCCATATATGATAAACCCACAGCTAACATCCTACTCAATGGGGAAAAGGTAAAACCATTTCCTTTAAAATCAGGGACAAGACAAGGTTGTCCACTTGCTCCACTTTTGTTCAACATAATTCTGGAAGTTCTAGTCACAGCAATCAGACAAGAAAAAGAAATAGAAAACATCCAGATTGGTAACAAGGAAGTAAAGTTGTCATTCTATGCAGATGACATGATATTATACATAGAGAACCCCAAAGACTACACCAAAAAACTATTAGAACTGATAAATGAATTCAGTTGTGTAGCTGGATTCAAAATCAATACTCAGAAATCAGTTGCATTTGTATACACCAATAACAAACTATCAGAAGGAGAAATTAAGAAATCAGTCTCATTTACAGTTGCTTCAAGAACTATAAAATACTTAGAAGTCAGTCAGAGAAAGACAAATACCATATGGTTTCACTTATATGTGGACTCTAAAAAACTGAATGGGCGAGGAAAGTGAACAGAGGTGGTCTCAGAGATGTGGGGGTGCAGTTGAGGGCTGTTGGTTGGGGGGGTCGGGATGAGGGAGAGAGGGAGGGGGCTGGATAGCATAAATAGGCAGCTGCAGTGTTGCCATGGGGACATGGGGGACAGTTCGAGGAATGTAACGGATAATGTTGTGAATATTTTGTAGGGTGTCAGTTGGTCACATGTCTTGCATCATGGATGGGGAAGAGGCTTGATCACTGCACTGTACACCTGAAGCTGATGTTTTATAATATTGTATGTCAACTACAACTATATAGTCATGGGACGTGGAGTATAGTATAGGAGTGGAGTCAAGGGATTTGTAATAGATATGTATGATATTGGGGGGAAATGGGGTGGTAGATTGGGGGAGGGGGGTTGTCACTTCGAGGGGTAAAAAGTATAACTATTGCACTGTGTTTTACAGCTGAAACTAATTCTAAAAAATGTGTATTTCATAATAAAAAATAAAACATAAAATGCTTAGGAATAAATTTAACTAAAGAAGTAAATGACCTGTACTCAGACAATTATAAGAGACTGAAGAGAGAAATTAAAGAAGATACAAATAAATGGAAACACATACCATGCTCATTGATAGGAAGAATTAAAATAGTTAAAATGTCCATACTGCCTAAGGCAATATATAGATTCAATGCAATTCCTATCAAACTACCAAAGGCATTTTTCACAGAAATAAAAAGTATAATCCTAAAATTTATATGGAAACATAATAGACCCCGAAGAGCCACAGCAATTCTGAGAAATAAGCACAAATTCAGTGGTATCACGCTACCCGACATCAAATCATTATACAAGTCTATAATAATCAAAACAGTATGGTACTGACATAAAAACAGACACATAGATCAATGGTACAGAACAGAGAGCTCAGAGAAAAATCCATTCATATATGGTCATTTAATCTATGACAATGGAAGCAAGAATTTACACTGGGATAACGATAGTCTATTTAATAACTGGTGCTGAGAAAATTGGTCTAACACATGCAAAAAAAATGAAACTGGAACCAAACTCCCAAAAGAAAATGTAAAGAGTAAATTTGCAGACATTTCCTTGAGTAATAATTTTACTGATATATCACCTCAGGCAAGGGAAGTAAAAGAAAAAATAAACATATGGGATTACATCAAACTTAAAAGTTTTTTCACAGCAAAGAAAACAAAAAATAAATTAAAAAGGCAGCCTACTGAATAAAAGAAGACATTTTCCAATGATATATATAATAAGAGGTTAATATCCAAAATTTATAATATACTCATTCAACTTAACACCAAAAAAAGCAAACAACCCAATTAAAAAATGGGCAGAGGATATGAAGAGACATTTCTCTAAAGAGGACATACAGATGGCCAACAGCCATATGAAAAAATGCTCAACCTCACTAATCATCAGAAAAATGCAATTAAAAACCACAATGAAATACCACCTCACTCCAGTCAGAATGGCTATCATTAATAAATCAACAAGCAACAACTGCTGGCGAGGATGTGGGGAAAAAAAGGAACCCTGGTGCACTCTTGGTGGGATTTCTGATTGGTTCAGTCACTATGGAATCAGTATGGAAGTATCTCAAAAAACTGGAAATGGAACTACCTTATGACCCAACAATTCCACTCTTAGTTATCAATCCAGAGAAACCCAAGACGCTAATTCAAAAAAATATATGCACCCCTATGTTCATTGCAGCACTATTTACAATAACCAAGACTTGGAAACAACCCAAATGCCCATTGGTAGACGGCTGGATTAAGATACTGTGGTACATTTATACAATGGAGTATTACTCCACTATAAAGAAGAATGAAATCGTACTATTTGCAACGATGTGGACGGACCTAGAGACTATTATGTTAAGTGAAATAAGTCAGTCAGAGAAAGACAAATACTATATGATCTCACTTATGTGTGGAATCTAAAGAACTGAATAAATGGGCAAAGTAAACAGAAATAGTCTCAGAGATATAGAGGAAAAACTGATTGTTGCTAGATGGGAGGGGATGGGGATAAGGGAGAAGGGAAAGGGACTATACAGCATAAATTAGTAACTACAACATTGCCACAAGGATATGAAAGACAGTTTGGAGAATATCTTCAATAATGTTGTAAATATTTTGTAGAGTGTCAGATAGTCACATGTCTTGTTAGGGAGACCACTTCATGGATGGTGTAGATGCTTGAGGACTGCACTGTTCACCTGAAGCTGAAGCAGAATAATATTGTATGTCAACTATAATTTAACATATATAGTCATGGAATATGGAACATAGTATACGAAAAAAGTCAATGGAAGTGTAATACATATATGCGACATCAGAGGGGCAATAAATTGGGGGAGGGGGTTATCACTTTGTGAGGTGTGAAATGTATAACTATTATATTGTTTTGTACACCTGAAATTAGTAAAAAAATTATGAAGTTGGGTGAATTGGTGTGAGCAGTGGAGGAAGGAGAAGAGAAAAACCAAGACAAGTGCATGGATGACGCCCGGAACTCACTGTCATAGATGAAAGTTGGAGCTCACTTCAGTCCCAGGAGAGAGGACGACATAGTGTTCAGGTGTACTCTCTATGGCCCCAAGTATTCCTGCCTGAGTGATCAGCATATTATACCACTGAATCCAGTGATTGAGGGAGATACCAAATACACATGTGTGACAGTTTTGGTCCAATAGCCCTCACTGCCAGGCAGAAAACTAAGCCATGCAGCCTGGCTGCCTCCCCTAACCTCCCAGAGCTCACCTCCCTAACACCCTCACAGAGTTAGAAGCAAGCCCCAGAAAAAACTGTAGCAGTGTGGCATTATAGAGCAGAATATGCATATTTACAGACCTGAGAACTGGAGAGACATTCCTGATCAGCAGAAACACACTGCAACAAATCCCATTGACATGGGAGGGGATAAAGGGATGAGGTAGCTGTGGTCTGACAGTCGCCATTACTCAGAGAAGAGCAACACATAAAGACATCAGCCACCTCTCCTACCCCATCCCACTCCCATTTTCATGTCTGATCCCAGTGGGAGCACCCAGGGTTGCTGAGGCATACAGCTTTTCATCGGGCTACAAGTGCAACACTGAGATTTTAGGTGTTCAGAATGTCATTGCCCACCACATTCTCCCATGGGGATGGTAGCCTGGGACAGAGGCAACCTGGTCACAGAGGAGGTGCCCACCTCCACAGGAATCTTTCCATCATGAGAAACTGGAACAGGATAAGAGAAAATAAAATGTTCCAGTGCTACCTACTGGAAAACAAAAGAAAGATCTCTTCATATCAACCTGCTGCAAAATTTGCTTCCATAAAAGCCCAGGAAGAGAAATCATCCATTAATTATTAATAACCAAGGTAACAAGGCAGCTTAAAAAGAAATAGAAAATTTTTCAGAAAATGAAGTTAAAGACATGGAAATATGTGACTTCATGACAGAAAATTCAAGATTGCAGTACTGAAAAAAGTCAACAAGATGCAAGAAAACTCAGATAGGCAGTCTGATGAACTCAGAAATACAATCAATGAAAAAAATGAATATTTTACCAAAGAGATTGACATTTGAAAAAGGAAACAAATAGAAATTCTTCAGCTAAAACCTCAATAGAAGAGATGAAGAATTAAATAGCCAGCTTAGGAAATAGAGCTGACCAGATGAGGGAAGAATTAGTGATATCAAAGTTAGAAATCTGGAAATGATGCAAATAAAAGGAGAAACTTGAGAGCTAAAAGAAATGAAAGAACTCTGCAATAACTATCTGACTATCAGAAAGAGCAATATAAGAATAATGAGTATACCATAAAGAGAAGAGAGGGAAAAGGACACAGAAAGTCTACTTAAACAAATAGTGAAGCAGAACTTCCCAAACCTATAGAAATAATGGAATCCTCAAATCCAAGAAGCAAACAGAATACCTAATTAGCCCAAGCCTAACAGGCCTTCTCCAAGGCATGTCATATTGAAGCTGTCAAAAATTAATGACAGAGAGGATATTGGATCTGGTCAAGATGGCGCCTTAAGCAAATGCTGTGATTACCTTCTCTCATGACCACAACAAAATTATAACTAAACTACAAAACAAACATCATTGAGAATAGCCTAAAATTTTGCTGAACCGGAGTCCTACTAATAAGGTCATACAGAAGAAACCACCTCTAGACTGGTAGGAGGGGCAGAGATGTGAAACGAATTGGTCCTACACACATGTTTGACCATTAAAAATTGGGAGAAATATCTCAGTGGAAGAGGTCCCACCCAAAGGACTGAGGGGTCCCAGTTTCACACCAGGGCACCCAGCCCAGGGTCCAGTGCTGGGGAGAGAAGTACCCATAATTTCTGGCTATGAAAATGAACAAAGATCATGACTAAGTGAGGCAGAGGGTGACTGGAGTCCCACGTGCTCCTCTTAAAAAAGCTGCACAAGGACTTACTCACCAATGGAATCAGCGGCATTGAGCTCCAGCACTGGGACAGCAGCTGTAGAGGTGGCAGGGACATATGGTGGGGAACTGAGTTGTCTATCTTCAGGATAGGGGCTGGAGTGTGGGGAGCCAGCTGGGATCAGCCAGGGACACTGAGGATGTAAGCTGGAAATCTACAGGCCTCCATGTTAGGGTGAGCAGCTCGAGAGCAGGTTAAAAGTTACAGACCAGAGCTTCAGTAAGGGTTAAGCCTGACCGCTGGCAAGCTGACAGGCTCTTAGGCCTTAGGGAACAGCGTGAGAATGTTGCTGACCCATCTCCACTGTGCCCCTGACTCAGCTCCACTGTGCCCCTGAAGAAGAGCAGCTAACATCACAGACAACCTTAAAAGTAACAGATTGGATAGTCATCCTGTTAACAGTTTGTCCTTGTTATACTTTGTTCTGTTCCACTTTGGGAAGATTGTTTCCAAAGGAACTGTTCCCTGAGAGGAGGGAACTACTCTTTCAAGGTCCCAAAAGCCCCTACCTAAGGAAAGTTGCATTTACTATAAAAGCTGTGTACAAATAATAAACAAGGCCACTCTCTGGCATCAGCATTGAGTGGACCTCCCGTTCCCAGTTTTGTCTCTGTCTCTTTCTTTCTTCATCTCCCACCCAATCCTCCAAGGTGCGCTCCTGTCTGATGAGTCAGGAGTGCTCGTTTGGCACACAGGTCGCGTCACTGGAGGAGCAACTTTCCACTGGATGGTGGAGCTGGTGGAAGCCATTGTTTCTGTCTTGAGCCTTCCCTCCTCCCAACATGCAGACCCAGGTGGCCAACATAGCTGAGTCTCCATCAAATTGGTTAACACTGTTCTTTCACCATGCCCTGACGATTTGAGACCCCACCCCACCCAACTTTTGGGCAGATCCAAGCCACTGTCAGTGTTTCTTTTTTTGTATGTTTTAGGGTTTTTTTTGGTTTTGTTTTTATTTTTTTGTACAAACTGCCTGCCTTAGCTCATGTTGCAGACTTTCTCAGGGTCTCTCAAAGTTCATAGAACCCAAACAAGCAGCATATGGGTTGAGCATGCCCTGTACTTCTGGCTGAGTAACCCTAAGACTGGCACTAGCAACCAGCCTTAGTTTACAACATGGCCTCTGAAGGCACTTCCAAGCATAGAATGAGTGATGGCCATCTGTAGATTTTTCTGTGGCTCCTGCCGGGTGGCCCTGGTGGGGTATGGGTTGCAACTGAACTTGACCTGCAGCAGGTCCTCTCCTAGGTGGCCCCGGGGCTGGTTCCACTAGTGGCCAGATTTGAAATGAGTTGGAACATCACCCAGCTGCCTACAAGGATGACACACCCAATGGGTGGATTGGGCAGGCACCAGAGGCCTGCTGAGGCAAATCCTGCTCTGTAGGGTCAGACCCTGCACCACAACTCCTCCACTGTAGTCATGGCCAGTCCTCATAACCAATGAGCCCAAAGGTCACTCCCTCTTACTGACATGCAAATAACACCCAAGGCTCAACTATAACAGGAGGGCACACACAAAACACATAAGGGGCATACCTAGAGTGCACAGCTCAAGTGACCAGGAAGACTGTGCCACTGAGCCCCACATCACACCTACTACATAAGGCCACTCTACTAAGACTGGGAGACATAATATCCCTACCTAATGCATAGAAACAAAACACAGGGAGGCAGCCAACATGGGGAGACAAAGAAACATGCCCCAAAACAAACAAAACAAAAAAAGAACAAAGCTCCAGAATAATTACTAAACCAAATGGAGACCAGTAATCTACTAGACACAGAGTTCCAAAAACTGGTTATAAGGATAGTCAATGATCTCAGGGTAAATTTCAACAAAGAGCTGGAGAACATAAATATGGATATGGAAAACATAAAAAAAGAGCCAGTCAGAAATAAAGAATACAATAATGGAAATGAAGAATACATTACAGAAAATCAACAGTAGATTAGATGAAGTAGAGAATCAAATCAGTGATTTAGAAGAAAAGGTAGCAGAAAACACCCAATCAGGGCAGCAAAAAGAAAAAAGAATCCAAAAATTGATGAGAGTTTAAGGGGCCTCTGGGACAACTGCAAGTGTACCAACATTCACATTACAGGGCTACCAGAAGGAGAAGAGAGGAATCAAGTAATTGAAAACCTACTTGAAGAAATAATGACTGAAAACTTTAATAACCTGGCAAAGGAAATAGATATACAAGTCCAAGAAGCATAGAGAGTCACAAACATGATGAACCTGAAGAGGCCAACACGAAGACACATAATCAAAATGCCAAAGTTTAAAGACAAGGAGATAATCTTAAAAGCAGTAAGAGAAAAGCAGTTAGTTATCTACAACGGAGGTCCCATATGCAATATATAGATGATGTATTGTAGAAATGTACACTTAAAATCTATAATATTTTACTAATCAATGTCACCCCAATAAATGTAATTTTTACGAAATGACAAAGAAAAAATTTTCAAAGCAGCCAAGGTAATGAAGATGGCAACGTACAAAGGAAGGCCCATTAAATAATCATCATTTATTTCATTAGAAACTCTACAAGCCAGGAGGGAATGGAATCAAATATTCAAACTATTGAAAAAGAGAAATGACCAGCCAACGAATAATACATCCCCCGTTACCATCTGATCACCACTAAACTGTTGTCTGTGTCTAGGAGGTTTTTGTTTCTTTGTTTGCCTTGTTCCTTTGTTGCTTTCAGTTTCATATCCCACATTTGAGTGAAGTCATATGGTTCTCAACTTTTTTTGTCTGACTTATTTCCCTTAGCATAACAATCTCAAGATTCATCCATGTTGTTGCAAATGGCAGTATTTCATCTTTTCTTTCAGCAGAGTAGTTTCCGTTTGTGTATATATACTGCATCTTCTTTATCTAATCATCTATCGAAGGACGCAGAAGGATGGTAGAAAAAGTTAAAGGGTGTCAAATATATGATGATGGAAGGAGAACTGACTCTGGGTTGTGAGCACACAATGTGATATATAGATGATGTGTTATAGAACTGTACACTTGAAAGCTGTGTAGTTTACTAACCAATGAGAACTGACTCTGTGTGGTGGACACACAATGTAATATATGCGATGTTTTATAGAAATGTACACTTGAAACCTATATAATTTTAATAACCAATGTCACCCCAATAAGTTTAATAAAGATAAAAAGATATCTCCCATTAAGTTGGAAGAATGGAAGATAGATTGATTATTGATAAAATACAAAAATTTCATGGAAATTAATGCATCCAGACTCAAAGTGACTCATAATTGGTCATTTGCTGCCATCATGTACTGTGGCACCAACTTTCTCTTTTTTTTCATTCTCTCTCTTTCTGGTTACCTCCTCAGGCCACAAGATCCTTCTTCTCTGCTTCTCTCTGTCCCTTTACATTGTTATCTTCTCAGAGTCCCACAACTACCTGAAATAATCTCTCTGTGTTCCAAGTCTAAATCCCTAGAGAAAAGACAGCATATTTGATTAACTTGGTTGAGTATCTGATCAGCAAATACTACCACCAGCATGCACATCTAAGCCAACTTCTTCAATAAAGGATTTGGGTAGTTTCATTATGAGAAAAGGGAGCTGGTGGCCAGAAAACATCATAAAAAGGTTATCCCCAAAGTAGTTCTTCCAAATTTACTGCTGTCCTTAAGTCCAAATAGGCATACTATTTTCAACACTTTTAACCTCTATTTCTTTTAAAAATTAAATTTATTGGGGTGACATTGGTTATTAAAATTATATAGGTTTTAAGTGTACATTTACATAAAACATCATTTATATATTGCATTGTGTGTTCACCATCCAGAGTCAAGGAAAGTAGAAGACAATGTTTTCTATCATGTGTGAGCTTGATATACTCATATGCTTATCTTCTTTACCTCAACTCTTCATTAACTGTTTTTTAATCTGTTTCAGAAAAGAATACTCAAAATTCTTTCCAAAACAAAAATACACAGCATTATTTGTATGGACTAGTAGACCAATATTTTTTTTAGGCCAAGATTCTTGAAAAGAGAAAATTGGTGAGGCCAACAATAATTTTCTTTTTCTTTTCATGTCTTCAATTTCTTTCTTAGCATGGATATTGTCCTCTTAGATAAACAATGATTATCTTCCCCATTCTAAAAGTTTATTGTTTTGATGGTGCTGCAATCATGATACTTTTTAAAAGATATTTATTAAAATCCAGCTAGCATACAATATTACATTAGTTTCATGAGTGCATCATATTTATTTAAAAGTACCCACCTACCACTATACATACGTTTTACCATATTATTGATTATATAACCTATGCTAAAGAAGTGATCACCATGATAAGTCCAGCAACCATCTGATACCATACCATGCTATTACAATATTATTGACTATATTTCTTATGCTGTATATTACAACCCCAAGACTTATTTGTTTTATACCTGGAACATTGAAACTCTTATCTTGCCCTTTTTTGAAATTTCAATTAAAGTTGACATTTATATTATTTTATATTAATTTCAAGTGTATTCATAGTGGTTAGACATTTATGTAATTTAGGAAGTGACCCCTTGATTAGTACCCACCTGGCACTATACACAGTTATTACCATATTATTGATTATAATTTCTATACTTTACATCCCCATGACTATTTTATAACTACCAATTTTTATTTCTTCAACCCTTCCCCTTTTTCACCCTGTCCCAAACTCCCCTGCCATCTGTCATCCCAATACATCTAGTATCCATCTGATACCATACATAGTTATTGCAATATTGTTGACTATATTCATTATGCTATACCATGCATACTGATAACTACTGTGTAATAATTAATTTGTACTTCTTAATCCCTTCCCAGATTTTGTCCACTCCCAACCCCCTCCCATCTGGCAACCATCAAAATATTCTCTCTATCTATGAGTTTGTTTCTGCTTAATATGTTTGTTTACTTTGTTGTTTAAATTCCACTTACAATATAAAGTAAAATCATATGAAATTTGTCCTTGGGCTGGCCGAGTGGCTCAGTTGGTTAAGAGCTTGCTTATGAGTTTAAGCTCTGAGCAACAGTAGTTTGAGTCCGGCCCAAGCTGAGCAGCTGCTGAGCTACCAACAGATGGCAGGATAGCTCAGCTAAAAAAGAAAA
>NW_017732271.1:341158-351117 GCF_001890085.2 Hipposideros armiger
TTCTTGTAGCCAGCATATATAAGTGTCTTGTTTCCTTATCCATCCAGCACCCCCCCTATATTTTGATTGCAGCATTTAATCCATTTGCATTGAAAGTAATTTTTGACACATGTGGATACTGCCATTTTATTATTCACATTTTTGTTTGTTTTTTTCTTAAAGAAGTCTGTCTAAGGTTCCTTGTAATACTAGTTTAGTGGTGATGAACTTCTTTAGTTTTTTTTTTTTTTACTGTGAAACTATTTATCTGTCCTTTCATTGTAAATGATAACTTTGATGAGTCGAGTCATCTTGGATGTAAATCCTTGCTTTTTAAATACTTTGAATATTTCCTGCCAATCCCTTCTGGCCTGCAGAGTTTGTGTTGTGAAATCAGCTGACAATCTTATGGAAGCTCCCTTGTGGTTAATGAACTGCTTTTCTCTTTCTGCTTTTTAGATTTTTTGTTTGTCTTTAACCTTTGACATTATAATTAGGATGTGTCTTGGTGTTAGCCTCTTTAGGTTCCTCTCTTTGGGATTCTCTGTTGTTCCTGGTCTTGTATATCTATTTCCTTCACCAGGTTAGTTAGTAATGCTTTCAGTCATTATTTCTTCAAATGGGTTTTCAATTCCTTGCTTGCTCTCTTCTCCTTCTAGTCCCCCTATAATGCAAACTTGGTTCACTTGATGTTGTCTCGAAGCCCTCTTAAAATCTCCTCATCATTTTTATTCTTTTTTATTTTCGTGTTACATTTCTGATTAAGTGTTTTCTACTACCTTATCTTCTAAATCATTGATTCAATTATCTGCTAAATCTCATCTACTGTTTATTTCCTGTAATGCATTCTTCAGTTCCATTATTGCATTCTTTATTTCTGACTGTTACTTTTTTATATTGTCTATCTCCATTTTTATGTTTATTGTTTCTTTGTTGAGGTTTTCCTTAAAATCATTAAGCATCCTTATAACCAGTGTTTGGAGCTCTGCATCTGGTAGATTACTTGTCTCCATTTTGTTTAGTTCTTTTTCTGGAGCTTTGTTCTGTTTTTTCATTTGGGACATGTTTCTTTGTCTCCCCATTTTGGCTACCTCCCTTTATCTTTTTTCTATGTATTAGATATGGCTGTTTATGTCTCCCAGTATTAGTAGCTTGGCCTTATATATTAGATGTGCTGTGGGGCACAGTGATACAACCTCTTTGGTCACCTGAACCACACAGTTCTGGTGTGGCCCTTGTGTGGGTTGTGTGTTCTCTCCTCTTTTGTTGAACCTTGGTTGCTCTTTGCACATCAATGGGAGAGATTGAACCTTGGGATCATTGCTTGTGAGGACTGGTCATGACTACAGTGGAGGCCCTGTAGTGCAAGGGTTGATCCTACGGAGCAGGATCTGCCTCAGCAAGACTCTGATGCCCGCCCAATTTGTTCCTTGGCTGTGTCATTTTTGGAGGCATCTGGGTGATGCTCCAGCTCGTTTCAAAGTGGACCACTGGGCGTGCCAGTCCCAGAACCCCCTGTAAGGAGACCCACTGCAGGTCAAGTTCAGTTGCAGCCTATGCACCACCTGGGCCACCTGGAAGGAATCACAAAGCAATCTGCAGTTGCTTACTGCTTGCACTTTGCTTGGAACTACCTCAAGAGGCACAGCTATAAACCAAAGCCAGCTACAGCTAGTGCTGGGCTTAGGAGCTTAAGACCACTCAGTCAGAGGTACAGAACGTGTTCAAGCCAAAAGTTACTTATCTGGGTTCTGTGGACCTTTGAGAAACCCTAGGAAAGTCTGCTGCATGAGGTAAGGCAGGCAGTTTGTACAAAAATAGCCAGTGGGTGTGCCCGAAAGTTGGGTGGGGTGGGGGTCTCAGAATCACCAGGGTGTAGCAAATGAATGTGTCAGCTACCTTCACGGAGACTCAGGTGTGGTGGCTGGCTGTGTCTGCACACTGGGAAAGGTGAAGTCTCAACAAGGAAACAACAGCTTCTGCCAGTTTCTCCGTTTGGGAGAAAGCTGTCTCTCCAACCTTTGTCCTGCAGTCAGACAACTCAATTTCCCCCTTTGTCCCTGTTGCCTCTCCAACTGCTGCCCCAGTGCTGAAGCTCAGAGTCAGTGATTCCATAAGTGAGTAAGTCCGTGTGTGGTCCCTCTAAGAGGAGTGCCTGCAACTGCAGCTGCACTCTGTTTCATTCAGCCACAATCTAAACTGGTTTTCACAACCAGTAATTATGGGGCCTCTCTCACTGGCACTGGAACTCTGGGTTGGAGAGGCTCGTGTGGTGCTGGTACTGTTTGTTTATTTGGAGGGTGCCTCTTCAACAGAGATATACCTTTCAATTTTTAATGGTCACACGTGTGACCAGCCCATTCCACTTCTTCACCCCTTTTACCAGTCTCAAGGTGGCTTCTTCTTTGTGTCCTTGGTTTAAGGCTTCAGTGTAGGAAGATTTCAGGTGATTCTCAATGATGGTTATTATGTAGTTTAGTTGTAATTTTGATGTGGTCATGAGAAAAGGTAAGCACAGCATTTACCTACTTCATTCTGTTGACTGGAACTCCAAGATGCTCTTATAACTCTTTTATCCTTGCATAGCCAAACATGAAGGAAGGAGTCTACAATCCATGCACTTTCATTCCACTTCTCAAGAAACTGCTATTTTTAAGACATTGTTCATGTTTACATGACTAATCTGTATGCATTTTCTCTATTATTTTGACAAATAAGATCAAAACCCAGTTACAACTTCCTTTTGCATTGTATGAATATATTTTCGGATCTAGAATTGGAAGGAAATTCTTCTTCGTCATTCCTGATGTTTTATTGTATATGAAGAGACATCTATATATCTATATTCCTGGCCTGTTTCCATTTATTTACTCATTTGCCTTAGGTGATTAAAAATGATTTAATATGATTAGTGATTTTTAGAAAGATAAAATTCTTATGACTAGCAGAGTTTTCTTCTTGTCTCTTGGGAAATAAGCTGTCTACAAAAAGTACTTTTTTATTATTTTATTAAAATTTATTGAGGTGACAATGGTCAGCAAAACTACATAGGTTTCAAGTGTACAATTCTATAATACATCATCTCTATATTGCATTATGTGTTCACGACCTGGTCAGTTCTTCTTCCATCACCATATATTTGACCCCCTTTACCGTCTTCTATCACCCCCCTCTTTTCTTACCCTCTGGTAACCACTAAAGTGTTGTCTGTCTATAAGTTTTTGTTTCTTTATTTGTTTATCTTGTTTCTTTGCTGCCTTCAGCTTTATATCCCACATATGAGTTTTCTTTTGCTACTCTAAGGGAGTAGCTTATCAAAACTGGAATGTCAATATTAGGACATCTGAAATTGCTCCAGTTTCTGATAATCTTTAACACTGAAATCCCCTCCCTGATCAGAATCATTTGCCCTTGCATTCTAGTGGAATATAATATTAAGAATCCCACTTACTCATAGATATAACCCACATTTTCCAACATCAATTTTCAGTAATAAAGGCTAAATTTTGATCCCCATCTTCTTTATTCCCTTGTTGTATTTCCCATTTGGTTCAGCCATTAATACTGAAAAATAGATATTTTGGGGAAAAAATAATTCCTGGAGGCTAAGGCTTCTCATACGCCCTTATGGATGACTTTAAACTTTGTTGACATTAGATTAAGTGCATGGCACATGGATTTTTGGTCTTGAAGTTTACAGTGGCCTATATTGTGCAAAATGGCTACTTTTTACATTTGTGAATGTAGTTTTTAAGTGCTGTGTTTTTAAGTGCTTAGGCTACGTTGTGTTTTGACCTTGGCAGGTAGATATAGCTTATGCAGCCTTTTAATAAATGTTTCTTTAGAGGTACTGCCTGTACCAGGCCTTGAGTAAATACACAAGCCCAGAGTTTCGGGTTTCATCAAAGGTGTAAGTGGAAATTTTTAGAGCTTCCAACTTCAACAAGTAAAGAGGCTTCAGCCATAGACTGGCCTAATAAAATATTAGCCACGTAGGGCTTGACAAACAAATGCTAGCCATACTGGTTACAGCAAAGTTGTGGGCTTCAAGAAAATCTCAGACTCAGTGAACAACCTTAATCAAATGATGGGGAATCTAGGATGCAGACTACAACTTGAATTAAACTACATAGGTACCATTCTTAGCACATGTATTTGGGGCTGAAAAAGCCTCAGCAGACATTAATGGAGCACTGAGGGATCAATAAGTAGGTACAATTGAGATAAAGTTTCAAACTTAAGGAAAAAGTTCTTTCCATGTATAGACCTTACAGCTATTTATAGAACAACATTTGATGCTTTTAAATTGAGACAGTGGAATTCCTCAGACATTATGAAGCTCTGGAGTTTTTATATAAAAAATTGTTGCAGGTTTATAATTGCAGCCATATCTGCTGAAGTATTTTCCAAGGAAGCAATGGTGATGGATACACATTTGGATTAATGTAGACTGTGAACAGGCTCAAGAATTACTCCCACTAATGTGGTCTCAGCATGAATCTGGATTCATTGATTACAGAGGAAGAGAAAAAAGTCTTCTCTAGAAGACAGATTCAGAGAACTAAGATAATCCATAACAAGCAGCAGTGAAAGTTTCCACTGGTACCTAGGACGGACAAGTCTTGTTTACAAAACAATGTGCACAGTACTTTGCAAGAAAGTCTAATTCAGTAAAGAAATGTAGGCTCAAAATGCAAATGTGAATGAAGACGTTTTTAATAAGCAATAAAATAGTCTCAAATAAAATCTTGTTAGTAAGGTTGTCTACTTTGTAGATTTATAAACTTTTTTTAAATTATCTCCTTTTTTATTAGATTTAGGTGTACAAAACAATGTAATAGTTAGACACTTACACACCTCACAAAGTGATAACTCCCCTACCCCAATCTACTACCCCTCTGACATCATATATAGCTGTCACGATTCCATTGACTCTATTCCATATGCCATATTCCACATTGTGTGTGTGTGTGTATTATAATTATAGTTGACATTCAGTATCATTCAGCCATTCAGCTTAAGTTGTAGAGCACAGTGGTCAAGTATCTATGCAGTTCTTTTTTTTTTTAAGATTTTTATTGGGGAATTGGGGGGATGGGAACAGTGCTGGGGAATTGGGGGAAGGAGAACAGACAAGTTGCTGTCGTCTTGTTCTTCAGTCTAGTTGTGGAGAACGTTGCTTCACTGGCCCAAGTTTGCACCATCATTGCACTCTTCTCTGGTGAGGCAGATCAGTCACCGGCTTCTGGACAGCCGCTCACTGCGGCTGCTGGCCGCTCACGCTGGCTGCTGGCCACACACGGTAGCCCATGGCAATCCACTGCCACAGGGACTGCAGCCCACGCCATCGCCGGCGACTCATGGCAGCTCAGCTCCAGGTTGAGCTGTTGTTCAGCATCTTAGCTGTGGAGGGCAGTGTCACTGGCCCTCATATGTGGGATCCGAACCGGGGCCCTCTGGTATCCCAAGCGAGTTCTTAACCATCGCGCCACTCGGCCGGCCCTCTATGCAGTTCTTGAAGTGGTCTCCCTAATAAGACAAGTGTCCATCTGACACCCTACAAATTTTTACAACATTATTGATTATATTACCCAAACTGTCTTTCATACAAGGGTTATAATGTAAGGATAAGAATGTTGAATGAGCTATAGTAATATTAGATAAAACTTAAAAACAAAGAGATAAAGAGACATAAAGTGAGGTGTTTCATAAAAATTGAAAAATAAATTCACCAGGAAGACACAAAAATCATTAATGTATATGCATCCATAATAGAGCTCTGAAACACATGAAGCAAAATTTGGACAAATTAAATGGAAAAATAGTAAATTTCATAATCATAATTAGGGAATCTATAATAACACCTATATCTCGACAACTGATAAAACTGAATAAAAACCAATAAAAACATAGATGATCTGAACAACATTATTTATTAACAGGACCTAATTGAACCTGGGGAACACTATACCATAACACTGTAGAATATAATTATCTTCAAGTGGATATGGTATATGTACAAAGATGTGATAAACCTTTCACTGGACCATAAAACAAATCACAATTAATTTAAAATGACTGAAATATAAAGCATCTTCTTTTGAAACAAAGAAATTAAATTAGAAATGAATGTATATTTGTATATCCCATATATCAGTTAAATCATATGGTTCTTGACATTATCTGTCTGATTTATATTGTTTAGCATAATAATCTCAAGATCCATCCATGCTGTTACAAATGGCACTATTTCATCTTTCCTTATGGCAGAATAGTATTCCATTGTGTACATATACTACAACTTCTTTATCCAATCATCTATAAAAATACACTTTTATTGTTACTCTGCCTTGACCACAGTAAATAAAGCTGCAATTAACATTGGAGCACATATATATTTATGGATAAATGTTTTCAGATGTTTTGGGTAAATATGCAGTAAAGGGGTTGCTGGGTCATATGGTAGTTTTATTTGTAACTTTTTGAGGAACCTTCACACTGCCTTGTACAGCAGTTGCACCAATCTGTATCAAAGGAAAAGGACAAACAATAAAGAAACAAAAATTCATAGAAACAGACAATAATTTAGTGGTTACCAGAGGGTAAGGGGAGGTGGTAGATGACGATAAACAAGGTCAAATATATGGTGATGGAAGGAGAACAAACTCTGGGAGGTGAACACACAATGTGATACATAGATGCTATATTACAGAACTGTACACTTGAAATTAGTAACCGTTGTCACCCCAATAAATTTTAATTAAAAAAATTAATGTATAAGAATTTCATACAACTCAACACCAAAAAAACAGCAATCCTCTTAAAAATGGCAGAGGACCTTAATAGACATTTCTCTAAAGGGGACATACAGATGGCCAAGAAATACATGAAAAGATGTTCGACACCACTAATCATTAGGGAAATGCAAACTAAAATAATAAGATATCAAATCACAGCTGTCAGAATGGCTACCATCAAAAAGTCAACAAATAACAAGTATTGGCAAGTGTGTAGGAAAAAGGGAAATCTTGTGCAATGTTGGTGGGATTGTAAACTGTTGCAGCCAGTATGGGAAACAGTACACAAATTTTTCTAAAAAAAAAAAAAAACTACCATATGACCCAGCAATTCCACTTCTGAGTATTTATTTGAAAAAAATGAAAACACTAATTTAAAAAGATGTATGCATGTCTATGTTCATGGCAGCATTAATTACAATAGCCAAGATATGGAAGCAATGAAAATGGCTACATATACAGAGCATGCCAAAAAATGTATATACATTTTAAGGAAGAAAAAAACTGTATTAAAATTGTAACCCAATGAATGATGCTTGCATTTATTCTATTAATGCCATCTTTGGAGCAAACATCATACTACACATTGCTAATGTAATTCAGTTCAAATTCAAAAAGTGATGCATAGATAACAGCTCTTAAAATGGGTACATTTTTAGCACAGTATATATATATATATATATATATATATATATATGAACATGGTTGTCTGAAAAGTCATGACTCATTTTTGCAATGAAAACAGAAAAATACATCATGACTTTTCTGACATATATATATATACACATTTTTCAGAAAAGAAAGAACTATTAAAATTGCAATACTCAATATATATCAATAATGAAAGATGAATACAAGTCATGTTTGACTTCTGCAATTACAAAAGGTGTTCAAAGTGGTTATCATCAGCAACCAGACACTTCTGATTATAGCAAAATACTGCTTGAGAAGCGTTGACTAAATTGTCCACCTGCATACATTTTTGGGGCAACCCCGGTATATTACTCATTGGTATCCATGTTCTGTTTAATAACTTAATATTTTTTATAAGAATATTCTTCATATGCTTAGTTTTCTCATGTAACTCTTTTTGTGCACTGTTTTTCAAATAGTCTTGTTTACTATGCCTTTTCCTTAATTCCTCCCATTTTATGTCCTGCTGTTTGTTCAAGATAAAAGTGGGGAAGAGCAGGCAGAGAAAACCAGGTCAGCCACAACTTCAATTTGAGTACATTTTCTCAAAATAATAAATTTCGTATCAGCTGTAGGTAACCATCTTCTGTTACATTTTGTCATTTCTCTCTTTGGAATACATAAGTTATCCATGTAAGAAGGGAGCACAACTCACAGGAATGCTGCAGATATCACAGATTCTCTTTACACCTTTCATGGACAAGTTTGGAGGAAGTAAATATTGTGTGTCTATACAGATACTTGTCTCCATTAGTCCTTTTTATCCTACCACCATTATTGAATGTATGGACCTGAATTTTTAGGAGGATAGACTCCATTTCCTTGAAGCACATCCATAGCCATTGTCCTTACTTTTAGAAATTAAAGAATCATTAACTACTTATTTCAGGATCTATATTTACTTTAGAGAAAACATTACTTTTATGACACTTATAGAAGTATATGTTGGTTATTAGTTTCTCAATTTGGTCCAAATTTTACTCTATCTCTCACATTTCCTTTATATCCTTGGTTTCAGATTCTAGGTGTTACATAACTTTATTAAAGAATTTCCTTCTTGATCTCCACCCTCCATACTGTTCATGCTGCATAGCCAGGGAAACGCTGGGCAAGCGCGCTCCGACTACAACAGACTGCTTATTGAGACCCGGAAGTGCATGACTTGCCTAAGGTCCCTGATTTCCGCATGGCGCGTGCAGAGTTATCTTGGTGGAAATTGGCTGTCAGGCTGCTCAGCCTGATCTTTGAGCAGCTGATTGGGACAGGCTAAGACAGGGAGTTTTCCTGGGAGTGTAGGAACACGAGCTGTGTGCCTGCGTGATTCAGCCAGGGATTTCCAGGCGAGTTTGTTTGGGTTGGCTGCTGATGCAGGAGTGCATGCTGCTCTGACTTGGTGGGGGTCGCTGACCACACCCTGTGGTGCCTTGGGGGCCTGTCCCGCCCACCTAGAGCTGTGTTGCCAGGGACACCCTGAGCCCCTGCTACCTAGCTCCTACCTCTGCAGGTCACAGAGGATTTTTTGCAGGAGCAGACAGCCTGAAATAACCTGTGAGAATTTTTGGTGGTGAGCACAGTTCCAGAGCATACAGCAACTAATTGTGGGAAGCTTCCTTCAAGTCTAGAGGGAGGTTGGCACATGAAGCACTGAGCCCTTCCCCCCAACAGCTGGTGCTGAGTCACGCAGAATCTTTATATTGCTGAGCAAGTGGTCTGCAGATTAAAGCAGGCAGAGAGCCCCTCACTTTTTTTTCTCTTTTTCCTTTTGTTTCCCTTTTTCTCTTTTTTCTTTCTTTTTCTTTTTTCTTTCTAGGTGATCTAATACATCAAAGTAATCAGAGTGACAGCCAGAATGAACAAACAAAGAAACATGTCCCAAGTAAAAGATCAGAAGAAACCTCAAGAAATGCAACTAAATGAAACAGAGGTACCCAACCTTTCAGAGACAGAGTGTAGAACACTGATGATAAGGATGTTTCAGGAACTTAAGGAGGACATAAAGAAGGATACAGAAATCATAAAAAAACAACCAGGTAGAACTAAAGAATACAATAACTGAAATGAAGAACACACTCGCAGGAATCACGAGTAGATTAGACGAAGCAGAGGATCGGATCAGTGATTTAGAAGACAAAATAGCAGAAATCACCTACTTGGAACAACAAAAAGAAAAAATAATAAAAAACAATGAAAAGTTTAAGAGACCTGTGGGACAACATCAAGCACAACAACATTCGCATCATAGGAATACCAGAAGGAAAAGAGAAGAAGCAAGGAATCAAGAATGTATTTGAAGAAATAATGATGGAGAACAAAACACTCAAAAAATAATTAATAGGGCCGGCCGAGTGACGCGATGGTTAAGAACTGGCTTGGGACGCCAGAGGGCCCCGTTTCGGATCTCATATATGAGGGCCAGTGACACTGCCCTCTACAGCTAAGATGCTGAACAACAGCTCAACCTGGAGCTGGGCTGCCATGAGTCGCCGGCGA
>NW_017732271.1:352779-365533 GCF_001890085.2 Hipposideros armiger
ATATACAAGAACAAATTCAAAATGGATTAAAGACTTAAATGTAAGACCTGAAACCATAAAACTCCTAGAAGAAAAAATTGGGAGTAAATTTGCAGACATCACCCTCAGTAATATTTTTACTGAGATATCCCCTCAGGCAAGAGAAATAAAAGAACAAATGAACATATGGGATTTCATCAAATTTAAAAGTTTTTTCACAGCAAAGGAAATCATCAAGAGAACAAAAAGACAACCTACTGAATGGGAGAAGATATTTGCCAATGATATATCTGATAAGGGGTTAATATCCACAATTTATAAAACACTCATTCAACTCAACACCAAAAAACAAACAACCCAATTCAGTAATCATACACAAGAAATAGTTTTGCAAAATAATTTGGAAAATGGACTACTACTGCTTTCAACAATCAAAAAATAATAAAAACAAAACAGCAAATTACTAGGGAAAAATGAATGTGATTTCCAGAGTTACCTATTAAAATAAGCGAATGCCCAATTTTCTACAAAAATCAGGAAAACAGAGACTATGTTTCAATTAATGAATCAAATAAATTGACAGAAACCATCCATTTCAATCACTGCTCAATAAATATTTGTTAAATGAATAAATGACAAAAATAAATAAAATTAAAAATTAAAACCCAAAATTAATAATTAGCTATGATAACCATTATGCCAAAAACACAACAAATGTAAATTTGAAAACCAGAATAAAAGAAATGGTTTTAATTGGGAAGTGTATTTTATTGAAAACTATTAACTGAAAGAGGTTTCCATAACTTCTCAATTTTATCTGTATTAACTGGTCTATTATGGTTCTCTAAAAGGTAACATGTTCATCTCCCCACATTTTTGTGCCAAATCATTTCATAAGTGAATTTTGTCAAACTTTCAAGGAGCACAAAATCCCAATGCAATTAAATAAAAGAACAGAAAACAACAGGAAGTGCATTCAAATGTTTTCATTTTTATCAATATCTATAAAATAGAATTAAAAGGTATTAATTTACAATATTAATATTGATGCTGAAATTATAAATATAATCCAAAAATTATAGTAATATAATAATTCACCAAATATCTGGGAAGGAGATCCAAGATGGAAGACTAGATAAACACCATGCTTGCCTCATCCTGTGAACACATCAAAATTACAACTAATTTATAGAACAATAAACCTGGAGAACCATCTGAGTCTAGCTGAACAGAAGTTTTATAACTAACGATATAAAGAAGAAACCATATTGAAATGTGTAGGAGAGGTGGAGTTGTAAAACATGCTGGTCCCATACCCAGGTATGGTGGTTGAAAATTAGGAGAGATATCTTTGTCACAGAGTTTCCCCATCAAGCAGCAAGGGACCCCAACCACAAACCAGACTCCCAGCCCAGAATACTGGTGCTGGGAAGAGGAGCCCCACAACATGTGGCTGTGAAAAACAATGGGGATCCCGAACATCTGGGTGGACCGAAGTCTGTGGGAAACCCAGACATCCTCTTAAAGGGCCTGTGCAGACACTCATCCTGGACTCCAGTGGAGGAAGGTGACTACGGTGGTGTTGGAGATATAAGGGGGGAGACTGAGTTATCTAGCAATGGGGCAAATGCTGGAGGGATAGTCACCATTTTCCCTGTGTGGGATCCTTCTCTTGTGCAGCCAGCAGGTGGGCAGCAGCTTTTCTCTGTTGAGGCCCTTCACCATGCCAATGGCCAAATCTGAATCTGAATTAGTCTGGTAAGTTTCACTCGCTCCACACTGGTGACTCACTGAGACCCTATCACACCCAGCTATGTACCACAGGAGGCTTAATCAGTGGCTGAAACTTATAGGAGGTAGTGGGTGGCAGAAGGCGTCAGAGTTTCCTGGCTTTTTGGGGAGCTATCGCAGACATGGTACTGTTAGCAGCTATTCTCATTTCAGAGGGTGGCCACCCCATGTGCTTTCAGGTACAACATAGGCAGCAACCAAATATGCATCACTTTGACGTGCCTACTAGGTACTCCCTGGCCGGCCACAGGTAGTGGCTGACCTAGGCCTGCACTGGAGCTCCTCCCAAGAAACTCCAGAAACAACATGGTTGGAGATTGGCTTCAGACCACAGCAGAGCACCAACCACTTAGCTCCATAAGTGGAACACCCAAAGTCGGTCTCAACAAGCACCAGAGCCCACTGGGTTAAAAACCAATCCATGAGGTGAGTACCCCACACAGAGTCCGTAAGCAGTGGATGTGGCGAAACTCCACAACCAGTCACCCTAAGGGTCAATCCCACCCATTCATGTGCCAGTAGCAATCAAGACTCAAATATAACAGGATGGCACAGATAAACACACACAAGAAACACTCCTGGAGCACCCTGTGCAGGTGACCAGGGAGACTGTCACTGGGCCCCACAAGGCACCTATTAAATAAAGCCACCCAGCCAGACTGGGAGGCATAGCAGATCAATCTAATGCATAGAAACAAACACAGAGAGGAAGCCAAAATAAGAAAACAAAGACATAAATCCCAAATGAAAGAACAGGAGAAAACTCCAGAAGCAGAACTAAATGAAATATGGGCAAGCAACTCACCAGCTACAGGGTTCAAAACAATGGTTAAGAGGTGGAGCTAAGATGGCAGAATAGACAGGTGCTGTGTCATCTGCCCCCCAGAATCACACCAAAATTACAAATAATTTGTGCAACATTCAACCCCAGAAGTCCTCTGAACACTAGATGAACAGAACCTCTAAATGAAGGATTTAAAGAAGAAGCTGTGTTGAGATTTGTAGGAAGGGCAGAGACGTGAGGTTGGATGACTCCAGGCCCAAGGAAAGAAAATGAACCCCATGAGGGACACCTCAGTGACAGAGTGTTTCTCCTGCCTCATGCCGAGCACCCCAGCCCAGAGTTACTTTGCCAGAAACAGTAGTTCCACCATTGCTGACAATAAACCTTTGTGAGGACTCAATTTGCTCAATTCAGTGAAGCAAAAAGTTGCTAGAGAATCATTTTCCCTCCTGTGGAGCCCACACAAGGACTAGCTCACTAGTGAGCACTCACTAGGTCCCTGGCAGAGGGAGTGGCTCCATGAGCAAGGGCCAAGGAGCCTGTGGGAAAAGAATGAGATGAATGCCATTAGCACGGGAGCTGGAGATTTTGGGACCATTGTTCCCCCTGTGTGGAGCTTGCACACAAGTAGTGTACAGTAGAGCGCCATTTTTTTCTGGGTTGGGCCCTCCCACAGATAGTCAGGTTTGGGACCACATTAGTCTGGTGGAATCGGCACAGGCATGAGTGTGTGTGTGCACATGCTACCTTGCTCCTCACTCTCCAGCACTGCTTGTGTTGCGCAGCCAGGGTAGCACCTGAGTGTCCGGCACAAGCCAGCTCCAACAGGCTGCTCATTGAGATGTGGGCATGTGAAAGTTGGCATTCGTGGCATGTTTGTGCGGGCTGGTTACTGGTGCAGGAGCACACATTGCTCTGACTTGGTGGGGGTCACTGACCACACTCTGTGGTGCCCTAGGGGCTTGCTCTTCCCACTTAAATCTGCATTGCTGAGGGAACCCTGAGTCCCTGGAGCCTTCCCCCTCCCCATAGGCCACAGAGATTTTGCAGCAGTGGGCAGCCCGCAGCAACCTGTGAGGATTTTTGGTGGTGAGCAGGGCCCCAGACCACAAGGCAGCCAATTGTGGGAAGCTCACTGCGAGCCTGAGAAGGAGATTGGCACACAACGCCTTGGTCCCTTCCCCCCAACACAGCTGGAGTGGGTGCTGAGTCACCCAGAGATTTTCTATTGCTGAGCAAGTGGTCTGTATATTAAAGAGGGTGGCTCTGTTTTTCTTTGTTTTCCTTATTTTTCCTTTCTTTTTATTATTCTTGTTTTTTATATCTCTTTTATCTTTTTGTTTCTTTTTCTTCTTTTGTTTTGTCTGCTTTCTTTTTGTTGTTTCTTCGGTTTGTTTGACTGGATATTACTTTGGTTACTCTTTTTCTGTCTTGTTCTGCTATTTTTGTGTTTGTGTTTGTCTCTTTTATATATTTTTGTTTCTCTTGTCTGATCATTGTTTATTGTGTTGCTGTGTGGGTGTATTTTTTTGTGTGTCGTGTTGCCTTGCTTTGTTTCCATTTTATGGAATGGATGTAGGCCTAGCACTGGTCTAGGAGCTGAGACAGCACTGAATTTGTAGAAACCACTGACCACAGCTATTATGCACCTGTAACACCACCTTGTCCACCTACAGCTGCATTACCAGGGGTACTCCTGCTGCCTGGGTGACTGGCCCTGCCCCCAAAATATGTGGAAAAGCTTTTTTTGTAACAGAAGGTGGTCCAAAGACCCCTAGGATCATCTTGGTGGTGTTCAGTGACCACAAACCTGCACCTTAGCCACTCAGGAGCAACTTTTGTGAATTGGTGAACATGAGATGGAGGCTGGCTGTCATGCCATTGGGACATTATAAACGGGGTCACAGGCATAAGACCTGAATCTGCATTAATGTCTTCAAAACCACCAATCACGTCTCATAACTCACTTGAACTCCATCCCCCCCAGGAGTGTCATATCAAAAAGGGCACCCTCAACACCAGATCAAATAGCCAGAGACAGGCCCCTAAAGAGTTTCTTTCAATAGTTGGGCCTTACCAGCAACTGACAGGTGGCAACAGGACTAGGGGTCCCTGAGTTTTTTACTAAACTGGTTCAGGACGAATATTGGTGACAGCCAACCTCAGTTCACACAGAGACCATCCCCACATGACCAGAGGTTCAGCATGGGCAGCTGCCAACTGCATACAACCTTGAGGCATTTACCAGGTAGCTACAGGCCAGTAACAGACAGGGCTGAAATGGCTCTGAGTGTGAGCCCTACCCAGGAAACATCAGAATCGATACACCCAGAAGCCAGTGTTAGACTAAACCAGAGTACTACCTGGTTGAACCTACAAGTGACAATCTCAAAGGAAATTTTCAATAAGCACAAGAGCCCACAGTGCTCAAGCCTTCTCAGAGGGGATCAACTTTAACACGGCAGCTCATACACTGTGAACAGAACTAATTTTCCCAGCTATTCAGCCTGAGCGTCAATCCCACCCTTTTAGAGGTCAAAAGGAATTGAAGATCAACTTCACCAGCAACACCTCTAGAACACACAGGACAGGAGAATAAGGAGACTGATAATATGAATTTAAAGGACACATACTACATAAGACCACCAAGAAATGACTGAGACACATAGGTGTTCTACCTAATTCATTCAAAGAATCGCAGAGTGACAGCCAGAATGAAGAAACAAAGAAACATGTCCCAAATAAAAGATCAGAAGAAACCTCTAGAAATGGAGCTAAATGAAACAGAGGTATGCAACCTTTCAGAGACAGAGTTTAAAACACTGATGATCAGAATATTTAACAAACTTAGAGAGGACATAAAGAAGGATTGAGAAATCTTAAAAAACAACCAGTTATAACTGAAGAATACAATAAATGAAATGAAGAACACACTCGAAGGAATCATCAGTAGAGTAGATGAAGCAAAAGATGGGATCAGTGATTTAGACACAAGATAGCAGAAATCACCCAATAAGAACAACAAAAAGAAAAAAAGAGTAAAAAGTAATGAAAATAGTTTAAGAGACCTGTGGGGCAACATCAAGCGTGACAACATTTGCATAATAGGAATACCAGAAGGAAAAGAGAAGAAGCAAGGTATCGAGGATATATTTGAAGAAATAATGACCGAAAACTTCTGTACCCTGGTGAAGGAAATTTACGTACAAGTCCACGATGTTCAGAGAGTTCCAAACAAGATGAACCCAAACAGGCCCACAGCAATACACATTATAATTAAAATGGCAAAGGTTAAAGACAAAGACAGAATCCTAAAAGCAATGAGAGAAAGACAGCAGGATACATACAGGAGAACTCCCATAAGACTAACAGCTGACTTTTCTACAGAAACTCTGCAGGTCAGGAGGGAGTGGCCGGAAATATTCAAAGTGATGGAAAACAAAGACTTACAACCAAGATTGCTCTACCCAGCAAGGCTATCACTTAAAATTGAAGGAGAGATAAAGAGCTTCTCAGAAAAGAATAAGCTAAAGGAATTCATTACCACCAAACTGGCATTGCAGGAAATGTTAAAAGGGCGTTTTTTTTAAAATGGAGGAAAAGAGAAAACAAAATAATGATGGAAGACCTGAAATATGAATAACAAAGTGGCAATTAGTATACACCAATCAATAATCACTTTAAATGTTAATTGGCTAAATACTCCAATCAAAAGACATAGAGTGGCTTGGTGGATAAAAAAACAATACCCATGCATATCCTGTTTACAAGAGACTCATCACAGATGAAAAGACACACAGCGACTGAAAATAAAGGGGTGGAATAAAATTTTTCATGCAAACGGAAATGAGAAAAAGCTGAGTAGCAATACTTATTTTTGACAAAATAGACTTTAAAATGAAGGCTTTAATAAAAGACAAAGAAGGGCACTGCATAATATTAAAGGGATCAATCCAACAACAAAAAAAAACCATAACCTTGAACATCTATGTACCCAACGTAGGCACTCCTAAATATATAAAACAGTTTATGACTAATATAAAGTCAGAGATCAACAGTAGCACTATTGTACTTCAACACCCCATTGTCACCAATGGACAGATCCTCCACACAGAAAATTAACACGGATACAGTAGCCTTAAATGACACTTTAGATCAGCTGGATTTAATCAAAATTTTTATAGCATTTAACCCCAAAGCAACAGAATATACATTCTTCTCAAGTACACATGGAACATTTTTCAAGATAGACCACATGCCATGCCACAAAACAAGTCTCAATAAATTTAAGAAGATTGAAATCATACCAAGCATCTTCTCCGACCACAATACTATAAAACTAGAAATCAATTATAAGAAATCTGTAAAACACACAAATACTTGGAGTCTGAATAGCATGTTATTAAATAGTGAGTGAGTCAATAATGAGATCAAGGAAGAAATCAAAAGATACCTTGAGACAAATGAAAATTAAAGCACAACAACCCAAAATCTATAGGAAACAGCGAAAGCAGCACTAAGAGGAAAATTAATAGCAATGCAAGCCTATCCAATGAAACAAAAAAAAAGTCAAATCAACAGGCTATCTTTACAACTAAGGGATCTGAAAAGAAAATGCACAGCAGAACAAGTCCAAAAGGAGTACAAGGAAGGAAACAATAAATATAAGTGCAGAAATAAATGAAATAGAGAGCAAAAAACAATACAAAGATCAGTGACACCAAGAGCTGGTGTTTCCAAAGATGAACAAAATCAATAAACCCTTAGCCAGACTAACCAAGAAAAAGAGAGGACCCAAATTAATAAAATCAGAAATGAAAGACAAGTGACAACAGATACCACAAAAATACAGAAATTTTTAAGAAAATGCTACGAGCAATTATATGACAACAAATTAGACAATCTGGAAGAAATTCATAAGCTTCTAGAACCATACAATCTTCTAAGACTGAATCAAGAAGAAACAGAAACTCTGGGCTGGGCAAGTGGCTCAGTTGGTTAAGAGCACGAGCTCTGAGCAACAGGGTCCCCGGTTCAATTCTCACATGGGTCAGTGAGCTGTGCCCCAACTGAGCTGCCAACAGGTGGCAGGATGGCTCAGCTGGTGTGAGAACACGTGCTCCTAACAACAAGGTTTCCAGTTGGACTCCCACATGAGATGGTGGGCTACGCACATCCGCAAATAAGATTGAGCATGTCACCTTGAGCTGGTCGGCTGCAAGCTGCCAACAGGTGGGCAGATGGCCAGATGGTGACTGTACTTGGAGCTGAGCTAGCTGCACCCTCCACAACTAAGATTGAAGGACAACACCTTAGCTGTTGCCCTTCCCCAATTCTCCAATACTGTTATCCTTCCCCAATTCAGCAATTAAATCTTTTAAAAAAAAAGGAAAAAGAAGAAGAAGAAAGAGAAACTCTGAACAGACTCATTACTACCGAAGAAATTGCATCAATAATCAACAAGCTTCCAACAAACAAAAGTCCTGGACCAGATGGCTTCCCAACTGAATTTTACAAAACACTCAAAAAAGAATTAACACCTATTTTTCTCAAACTATTTCAAAAAATACAAAAGGAGGGAAGGTTCCCAAGCACATTTTACGAGGCCATTCTTGCTCTGATCCCAAAATCAAACAAACACATTACAAAAAAAAAAAACCACTACAGATCAATATCCCTAGTGAATATAGACGGGAAAATCCTCAACAAAATTCTAGGAAACTGGATTCAGCAAAACATTAAAAAGATCGTAGACCATGATCAAGTGGTATTCATTCCTGGTATGCAAGGTTGGTTTAATATCAGCAAATCAATTAATATAATACACCACATTAACAAAATGATATGTTTATATCAACAAATGCAGAAAAATCATTTGACAAAATCCAACAGCCATTTATGATAAAAACGCTTAACAAAGTGGGAATAGAGGGATCATTTCTCAACATAATAAAGGTCATGTACGATAAGCCTACAGCTAACATCATTCTCAATGGGGAAAGGCTAAAACTCTTCCCCTTAAGATCAGGAAGAAGACAAGGCTGCCCACTTTCAACACTTTTACTCAGTATAGTTCTGGAAGTTCTAGTCATAGCAGACAGACAAGAAAATGAAATAAAAAGCATCTAAATTGAAAAGGAGGAGGTAAAATTGTCATTATATGCAGATGACATGATACAATATAGAGAATCCCAAAGACTCCACCAAAAAAATTTGTAACTGATAAATGAATTTTGTAAAGTAGCAGGATGCAAAATTAATATTCAGAAATCAGTTGCATTTCTATACACCAATAATAAGCTAACAGAAGAAGAAATCAGGAAATCAATCCCATTTACAATTGCTTCAAAAACAATAAAATACCTAGGAATAAATTTAACCAAAGAAGTAAAAGACCTGTACACAGAAAATTATGAGACACGGAAGAGAGAAATCAAAGAAGATACAAATAAATGGAAATACATACCATGCTCATGTATAGGAAGAATTAATGTAGTTAACATAGCAATACTGCCTAAGGTAATATATAGATTCATTGCAATTCCTATCAAACTACCAATAACATTTTTCTCAGAAATAGAACATATAATCCTAAAATTTATATGGAACCAAAAAAGATCCCAAATAGCAACAGCAGTCTTGAGAAATAAGAACAAAGTGTGAGGTATCATGCACCCAACATCAAGTCATATATTGTACAAGCCTATAATAATCAAAACAGTATGGTACTGTCATAAAAACAGACACATAGACCAATGGAACAGAATAGAGAGCTCAGAAATAAATCCATTCAAATATGGTAATTTAATCTATGACAACAAAAGCAAGAATCTACATTGGGGTAATATAGTCTATTTAATAAATGGTGATGAAAAAATTGGACTGACAGATGCAAAAAAGTGAAACTAGACCACCTCCTGATGCCATATACAAGAACAAATTCCAATTGGATTGAAGACTTAAACGTAAGACCTGAAACCATAAAAGTCCTAGAAGAAAATATCGGGAGTAAATTTGCAGACATTACCCTGAATAATATCTTTACTGATATATCCCCTCAGTCAATGGAAATAAAAGAACAAATAAACATATGGGATTACATCAAACTTAACATTTTTTTCACAACAAAGTAAACAATCATTAAAACAAAAAGGCAGCCTACTGAATGAGAGAAGATATTTGTCAATGATATATCTTATAAGGGGTTAATTTCCAAAATTTATAAAATACTCATTCAGTTCAACACGCACACACACACCAAAACAATCCGAGCTGGCCGAGTGGCATGTTGGTTAAGAGTTGGCTTGGGACGCCACCTCTGAGCAGCAGGGCCACAGCTTGGATCCAACATGAAGGCCAGTGATGCTGCACTCTCTACAGCTAAGATGGTGAACAACAGCTCGACCTGGAGCTGGGCTGTGAGTAGCTGGCGACGACATAGGCTGCAGTGGGGCTGGCCAGCAGCTGGCGTGAGCTTTTTTGAGATGCCGTGACCTGCTGTGAGCAGCTGTCCAATGGCCGGCGAGTGACTGTCTAACCCAGGAAGAGCGCAATGATAACACCAACATGGGCCAGTGAAGTGACGTCCTCCACAAGTAGATTGAGGAACAAAAGGACAGCAACTTGTCTGTTCCCCTTCCCTGGTTCCCCAATGATGTTCCCCTCCCCCAATTCCCCAATAAAATCTTTAAAGAAAAACAAAGAAACAAACAAACAAAAAACAACCCAATTAAAAAATGGGCAGAGGATATCAAAAGACATTTCTCTAAAGAAGACATACAGATGGCCAACAGCCACATAAAAAAATGCTCAACCTCATTAATCATTGGAGAAATGCAAATAAAAACCATGATGAGATACCACCTCACTCCGGTCAGAATGGCTATCCTCAATAAATCAACAAACAACAAGTGCTGGCGAGGCTGTGGAGAAAAGGGAACCCTGGTGTACTGTTGGTGGGACTGCAGATTGGTGCAGCCATTATGGAAATCAGTATGGAGGTATCTCAAAAAACTGGAAATGGAACTACCTTATGACTCAGCAATTCCACTCTCAGGTATCTATCCAGAAAAAGCCAAGATGCTAATTTGAAAAAAATCATGTGCAGCCTTATTTTTATTGCAGCACTATTAAAATAGCCAAGACTTGGAAACAACTGAAATGCCTATCAGTAGATGATAACTGGATTAAGAAACTGTGGTACATTTATATAATGGTGTATTACTCAGCTATAAAGAAGAATGAAATCTTACCATTTGCAATGATATGGATGGACCTAGATAACATTATGTTAAGTGATATAAGTGAGTCGAAGAAAGACAAATACCATGTGATCTCACTTATACGTGGAATCTAAAGAACTGAATGCATGAGCAAAGTAAACAGAAATAGTCTCAGAGATATAGAGAAAAAACTGTTGGTTGCTTGATGGTAGGGGTATGAGGATGAGGGAGATGGAGAAGGGATTAAACAGTGTAAATTGGTAACTACAATGTTGCCACAGGGATGTGAAAGTCAGTTTGAAGAATATAATCAGTAATGTAAATATTTTGTGGGGTGTCAGATGGGCACATGTCTTGTTAGGGATACTACTTCATGGATGGTGTAGAGGCTTCACCACTGCACTGTACACCTGAAGCTGAAGTTAATAATATTGTATGTCAACTATTATTATATATATATATATATATATATGTCACTTTGTGAGGGGTGAAAACTATAACTATTGCATTGTTTTGCACACCTGAACTAATTTAAAAAAATAAAATAAAAAATTAAAAAACAGTGGTTATAAGGATGCTCAAGGAACTTGGTGAGAACTTCAACAAAGAGGAAACAAGCATAAAAAAGGACATAGAAATCATAAAAAAATAACTAGTCAGAAGTGAAGAATACAAAAACTGAAATGAAGAATGCACTAGAAGGAATCGCCAGCAGGCTAGATGAAACAGATAATTGAATCAGTGATTTGGAAGACAAGGTAGTAGAAAACACCCAATTGGAATATCAAAAACAAACAAAAAAAAGAATCCAAAAAAATGAAGGTACTTTAAGAGACCTCTCAGACAACATCAAGCATAAGAACATACACATCTTGATGGTACCAGAAGAAGAGAGAAAGCAATGGACTGAGAATGTATTTAAAGAAACAATGACTGAAAAGTTTCCTAACCTGGCGAAGGAAATAGACATACAAGCCCAAACAACACAGAAAGTCCCCAAAAAGATTTCACCAAACAGGGTCACATTAAGATACATTATAATTAAAATGGCAAAGGTTAAAGACAGAGAGAGAATCTTAAAAAGCAGCAAGAGAAGAACATTTTGTTACCTACAAGGGAGATACCATAAAACTGTCAGCTGATACCTCAACAGAAAATTTGCAGGCCAGAAGGGATTGGAATTAAATATTCAAAGTGGTGAAAAGTTAGGGCCTACAACCACAATTAGTCTACCCAGCAAGACTATAATTTAAAATCTAAGGACAAATAAAGAGCTTCCTGGACAAAAAATAGCTACAGGATTTTATCACCAACACAGCAGTATTAGAAAAATAGAAAATAGCAAAAACATGAATAATAAAATGACAATAACTGCATATCTGTCAACAATTGTTTCCTTTTCCTTTTTGAAATTTATTGATGGGACATTGGTTAGTAAAATTATATTGGTTTCAAGTATACATGTCTACAATACATCACCATACATTTGTTCCCCTTTTCCTCCCTCCAAACTTACCCTCTGTTAGCAACTAAACTGTTGTCTGTGTCTATGAGTTTTTGTTTCTTTGTTTGTTTTTATTGTTCTTTTGTTACTTTAAGCTTTATATCCCACATGAGTGAAGTCATATGGTTGTTGACTTTTTCTGTCTGACTTATTTCACTCAGCATAATACTCTCAAAATCCATCCATGTTGTCGCAATGGCAAATGGCAACATTTCATCTTTTATGGCTGAGTAGTATTATGTGATGTATATGCACAACGTCTTCTTCATCCAATCATTTATCGAAGGACACTTTGGTTGTTTCAATGTCTTGGTCACCATAAATAATGCTGCAATGGGGCCGGCCGAGTGGCGCGATGGTTAAGAACTCGCTTGGGATGCCAGAGGGACCCGGTTCGGATCCCACATATGAGGGCCAGTGACACTGCCCTCTACAGCTAAGATGCTGAACAACAGCTCAACCTGGAGCTGGGCT
>NW_017732271.1:365618-372191 GCF_001890085.2 Hipposideros armiger
CCAGCAGCCGCAGTGAGCGGCCGTCCAGAAGCCGGCGACTGATCTGCCTCGCCAGAGAAGAGCGCAATGATGGTGCCAACTTGGGCCAGTGAAGCAAGTGAAGCAACATCCTCCGCAACTAGATTGAAGAACAAGACGACAGCAACTTGTCTGTTCCCTTCCCCCAATTCCCCAGCACTGTTCCCATTCCCCCAATTCCCCCAATAAAAATCTTAAAAAAATAATAATAATAATGCTGCAATGAACATAGTGGTACATATATCCTTATGGATAAATATTTTCAGATTTTGGGGGTAGATACCCAGAAAAGAGGTTGCTGGGTCATATGGTAATTCTATTCTTAATTTTTCAAAGAACTTTCATACTGTTTTCCATAGTGGCTGTACCAATTTACATTCCCTCCAACAGTGTATGAGGGTTCCTTTTTCTCTACAGTCTCTCCAACACCTGTTATTATTTATCTTGTTGATGATAGCCATTCTAACAGTTGTGAGCTGATATCTCTTTGTGGTGTTAATTTACATTTCCGCTAATGGCTAGTGAAGTTAAGCATTTTTTCATGTATCTGTTGGCTATTTGCATGTGTTCTGGGGAGAAGTGTCTGTTCAGGTCCTCTGCCCATGTTTAAATTGCATTATTTTTTTATTTGTTGTTGTTGTTGAGTTATACAAGTTATTTATATATTTTGGAAATTAGCTTGTTATTGGAGGTGTTCTTTGCAAATACCTTTTCACATTTGGTTTGTTGCCTCTTTGTTTTGTTGATGGTTTCTTTTGCTATGCAGAAGGTTTTCAGTTTCATATGCAAAGTTCTGACAATTAAGTTCTCGAACTTGCCACTGTGCATTTACATTGGCAGCAGGTAAAAGCAGCTCGGTAAGGTTTGATAACCTTGGTATATCAGTGTCTTAGAGCTGTGTTGGTGTCTATGTGTGGCAGTTCCCTTCTGCGTGGTGTTCATTATTGTTGCATATTTTTGTGTGCTGTCAGAATATCTGAGCTTGAATTAGAGCAATGAACAAACATTACATTTCTTGTTAAATTTGGCAAGAGTGGAAGTGAAATAAAGGACATGTTAGTCCAAGTTAATGGGGATAATGCCATGAAGAAAATAGTAGTGAACAAATGGATTACATGTTTTTCTGAGGGAGAGAGAACATGTTACTGATGAAAAAAGGTTGGAGCAGCTAGTAATGAGCAGAACTGATGAAAACATTGCAAAAATTCATTGAATTGTGCATCTAAATCATTGGCTGACTATGAAAAAAATAGCAAACCAAGTAAACATTGATAGAAGAACAGTTAAAAAAATCTTAACTGAAACCCTGGCATGAGAAATGTGCGTGCAAAAATGGTCCCAAAGGAACTCACCAATGAACAAAAGCAAAGGAGACTCAAAGTTTGCCAAGACCTTTTGCAGAGGCAAGACAGTGTTTTGTGCCATGTTATCACTGGTGATGAAACATGGGTGTACCAATACCACCCTGAAACGAAGTGTCAAAGTGCACAATGGAAGTCAGTCAATTCTCCATGGCCAAAAATGTTCTGTCAGTCCAAATCAAGAATCAAAACAATGTTGCTAGCATTTTTTTGATATCAGAGTGGTTATTCATTATAATTTGTACCAACTGGACAAATAGTTATCCAAGTTTACTATTCAGAAGTGCTGAAAAGGCTGCATAAAAAATTTAGATGACCTGAACTTTTCACCAGCAATTCATGTCTCTTGCATCATGGCAACGCACCAGCTCAATGCACGGCACTGTCTGTGAGGGAGTTTTTAGCCAGTTAACAAATAACTGTATTGGAACACCCTCCCTACTCACCTGTTCTGGCCCCCAATGACTTCTTTCTTGACCCAAAGATAAAGGAAATATTGAAAGGAAGACGTTTTGATGATATTCAGGACATGAGTTCCAAAATTGCTTTGAAGGGTAGACTAGGTGCCAGCCTCGGTGCATACCTTCTCCAGGGGAGTGCTTTGAAGGTGACCATAGTGATATTCAGCAATGAGGCATGTAGCACTTTTTCTAGGATGAGTTTCTGAACATAATTGTCATACTGCATAAGTCTTAAGGTCAAGTAGTTTCAGTCTTCCACCTTTGTTTTTCTCCTTCAATAATGTGTTGGCTATTCTGGGTCTTTTTCCTTTCCATATAAGCTTTAGAATCAGTTTATAGAAATCCACAAAATAACATGGTGTGATTTTTGTTGTGATTACACTGAATATATAGATCAGGTTGGAAATAACTGGCATCTTCACCATATTTAATATTTCTTTCCATGAAAATGGAGTGCCTCTCCATTTATTTAGTTATTTGATTTTGTACATCCAAGTTCTGTAGTTTTCTTCATATAGATATTATATATGATTTTTGTTACATTTATACTATTTCATAAATGGGAATGCTAATGTAAATAATATTGTGTTTTAATATCAAATTCTGTTTATTCATTGCTAGTATACAGGGAAAATATTAACTTTTGTATATTAACCTTACACCCTGCAACTTTGTTATCATCACTTATTAATTTCAGGGGTTTTTTTGTTGTTGATTCTTTTGAATTTTATATAAGCTCATGACTTTTTCAAGATTATGCTTTTATTCATATTTTCATTTTTTTCTTTACCATGTGTTCTTATTAACTCCCCAGTACTAGTTTCCAATTGATAAACTATTTTTTCAAATTGACAAGTATAGAGCTAGTTCCATACATAGTTCTTTACTTTAAATGACTATATATTTCTTTGAGTTTTCAATTACTTATTTTTCATGCATACCCCATAGTTCCATCCTTTTATTTCATAACTTAATTTTCTTGTTTTTTAATTTTATGTTCTTCTTTATTCCTTAAATATGGGGACAGCAAACTTATTCTGTAAAATAACAAATAGTAAATACAAGTATGTGAGGCTTTGTAGGCTACAGGTTCTCTGCTGCAACTATTCAACTCTACCTTAATAATGTGAAAACAATCATATGTAATAGGTGAAAATTGTGGCTATGTTTCAATATAATTTCATTTATAGACTGAATTTTGAATTTCACATAATTTTCATGTATTACAGTATATTATTAGTTTTATCCATTGAAAATATATAAATTGTTTTTAGTTTGTTGGCTTATAAAAACATATAGTGAGCTACAATTTAACCCATCTTATGTGACATTAAACATATGTTTGATGTAATTTGAATTTGCTTTATTATTTTTACTTTATTCTGAATAAAGTTATTTCTCAGCTTTAGAAAGTTGTATATCTTTTCAGTTACTTGTTCTTTTATACTTTGAAATTTTATTTAGAAGACTCATTTTGAGTGGGATTTTTTTCTTTTTCCCTCAGATTGACATATTTGTGATATATAAGATATAATAATTTCAATATGTGTCAAACAACTTTCATAGACCTTTACAGATTCTCTCAGCCTCACTTGTCTTTATGGCCTTTGGTCATTCATTGTAGCCCAAGCTGCCATGGAGTAATCAACTTCAAATGCACACTCTCTGAATATACCTCACCTCATTACACATTAAATCTTTCATTGTCTATGCTAAGCATAATTGACACTGATGCTTATATTAGCACACATTCCAACAGTGTTGAAATTACAATCTCAGGGGAGAAACTTTCACCAGTGGGAGATAGGAGCTGGCATATAAAGTCTTCACACTTTTTCCCCAAGATGGACTTTCCTAAAAAACAATTACTTGGCCTCCTCCAAGAAGGTTCTGTAGGATTGAGAAAAGAAAATGAATCCTATAGATTGATTGTCGAATTTAATACTAAGTGCTGGCAGGCTTGGTATCTCACCCTGAATGTGAATTTTCTTTTCTTTTTTTCAATGTAATTAAAGTTTGTTGGCGTGACAATTGTTAGTAAAGTTACATAGGTTTCAAGTATACAGTTCTGCAATACATCATCTATATATCATGTTGTGTGTTTGACTTTTTCTTTTTATTTGCCTCAGTCTTTTACTTTAACTTTTGTTTCAAAGATGGCACTCCCTAATTTAAAAAAAAATAGCACTCTACCTCAACCTGTTTTCTGGTGCAACCAGGGTAAGACACAGTCACTAAGCTTGTAGTTTGGCTACCCCAGGCCCTTCTTTTCTGTGAATTTTCCTGCTTTTACCCACTATACCAGTTATTAATTTTTCTGAAAGATGTTGCCAAGGACAAAAGGAACAGATTTCTTTTTAAGTTAATTCCATGAGAGGGAGACCACCAACTGAGGTCCCTGATTTCACTCAATGAACCAATCTGTAGTCCTACTAGAAGTATTTTTGTCCTTCACAGTAATTGAAATCTGGGCCACTTCTACCTGCTTCCGGTACTTAACCTCAGTAGGACACTATGTTAGCTTAAGCTGCAACTCTATATTTCTATTCAATTTCTGATCCACATGAATGTTTAGCTTGTACTCAGATATTTACTTTTTATTTTTTTAATTTAAAATATTTTCAATTACATTTGACATACAGCATTATACATGTTCTGACATTTATGTTCGAAAACTCACCCTAGAAAAAGTGCTACATACCTCATTGCTGAAAATCACTATTGTTACCTTTGAAGTACTCCCCTTGGGAAGCTATGTACTGATGCCAGCTCCTAGTCCACATTTCAAGCAATTTTAGAACTTTTTTTCTGAAATGACCATCAGAGGTGTCATCATATTATCCTTGATGTCCTGAACCTCATCAATGTCTTCCTTTCAACATTTCCTTTATCTTCAAGTAAAGAAAGAAGCAATTGGGTGCTACATCAGGTGAGTACAGAGGGTGTTCCAATACAGTTATTTGTTTGCTGGCTAAATCTTCCTCACAGACAGTGCCGTGCATTGAGCTGGTACATTGTAAAGATGAAAGAGCCATGAATTGTTGATGAAAAGTTTAGGTCATCTAACTTTTTCACACAGCCTTTTCAGCACTACCAAATAGTAAACATGGTTAACTACTTGTCTAGTTGGTACAAATTCTTAATGAAGAGTCTGATATCAAAAAAGATTAGCAGCATTGCTTTGATTCTTGATTTGGACTGACAGAACATTTCTGGTCATGGAGAATTGACTGACTTCCATTGTGCATTTTGACACTCTGTTTCAGGGCCATATTGGTACACCCATGTTTCATCACCAGTGAAAACAGCCCAAAACATCATCTTGCCTCTCCAAAAGGTCTTGTCAAACTTCAACTCTCCTTTGTTTTTGTTAATTGGTGAGCTCCTTTGGGACCATTTTTGCACACTCCTTTGTCATGCCAAGATTTTTAGTTAAGATTATCCTAACTGTTCCTCTATCAATGTTTACTTGTTCTGCTATGCTTTTCACATTCAGCCAATGATTTTGACACACATTTGACAAATATCTGCAGTGTTTCACCTGTTCTGCTCATTACTGGCTGCCCTGACCTCTCTTCATCAGTGATGTGTTCTGTCCCATTTAATGTTTGTTTGTTATTCTAATTCAAGCTCAGACATTCTTGCAACGACACAAAAAAACACACAACAAAAATAATAAACGTCACTCAGCAAGACAACACCTCATTTTGACACAAACACAGCTGTGAGACACTGATATACCAAGGTTATGAAACCTTACCAAGCCGTACAAATGCTGCCAATGTAAATGCAAGGTGGCAAGTTCTCGAACTTAATTGTTAGACCTCATATTAATTTAAGGTGTGCAACATAGTGATTACACATGTATATAACTTACATGATCACTGAGATAAAACTAGTAGCAATCTGCCACCATACATAGTTATTTTAATATTATTGACAATATTCCATATGATACACTTTACATCCCCATTACTATTTTGTTACTACCAACTTGTTCTTCTCAACACCTTCACTTTTTTTCACACATCCCCTCAAACCCTCTTCCATCTGGCAACCATCATAATGTTTTCTGTATCTATAAGTTTGTTTCTGTTTTGTTTGTTCACTTATTTTGTTCTTTTGATTCTACATGTAAGTAAAATCATATGGCATTTGACTTTTTCTGTCTGACTTACTACACTAGCACAATATCCCATAGATCCATCCATGTTGGTCAGATGAAAATATTTCATTCTTTTTTATGGCTGAGTAATATTTCATTGTACATATGTACCACCTCTTTTTTTATCCATTTATCTATTGATTGACGCCCATGTTGCCTCTATATCTTGGTTATTGTAAATAATGCTGCAATGAACATATAAATGCATATGTCTTTTTGAATTAGTGTTTTGGGTTTCTTTGGATAGTCAGAAGTGAGATTACTGGGCCTTACTTGTTATAGCTTTTGTTTTAAAGTCTGCTTTGTCTGGCATAAATATTGCTGTGTATTTTTTTTAATTTTTTTTATTTGGGAATTGGGGGGATGGGAACAGTGCCGGGGAATTGGGAGAAGGGGAACAGACAAGTTGCTGTCCTTTTGTTCTTCAGTCTAGTTGTGGAGGACAATGCTTCATTGGCTCATTGCACTCTTCCCGGGTGAGGCAGATCAGTCGCCAGCTTCTGGACGGCCGCTCACTGCGGCTGCTGGCCGCTCATGCTGGCTGCTGGCTACACACGGTAGCCCATGG
>NW_017732271.1:373658-400289 GCF_001890085.2 Hipposideros armiger
GGGGCAAGCACTATGGGCAGTCTATCTGAAGTGTACCTGGCGTATAAGACGACCCCCCACTTGGAGGCATATTTTTCAGGGCCAAAAAATTGTCTTATACGCCGGCAAATACAGTAACTAACTGTCTTGCTCTTGATGTTTTTAAGAGTTTCTCTTTGTCTTTAACCCTTGGCATTTTAATTATAATGTGTCTTGATGTGGGCTTTTTTGGGAATCGTCTTGTTTGGGCATTTCTGCATTCCTGGACTTGTATATCTATTTTCTTTATCAGCTTAAAAAAGTTTTTCATCATAATTTCTTTAAATTAGATTTCAATTCCTTCCTTTTTCTCTTGTCCTTCTGTTACCCCTATGACACAAATATTGGTACACTTGATGTTGTCCCAGAGGACCCATACACTATCCTACTTTTTTTGTTTTTTCCCTTTTTGCTGTTCTGATTGGGTGTTTTCTATTACCTTATCTTCCAGATTACTGATTCAAAACCCTGCTTCATCCACTGTTGATTATCTGTAATGTATTCTACATTCTAGTTATTGTATTCTTCATTTCTTACTGGGTTTTTTTATGTTTCCTGTCTCCATTTTTATGTGTCTTATCTCTTTGTTAAAGTTCTCCCTGAGATAATTGAGCATCCTTATAACCAGTGTTTTGAACTCTGCATCTGAACACTGCTTATCTCCATTTTATTAGGTCTTTCTCTGGAGGTTTGTTGTGTTCTTGAATTTGGGACATGTTTCTTTGTCTCCCCAGTTTGACTGCCTCTCTGTTTGTTTATATGTATTAGATAGATCTGCTATGTCTCCCAGTCTGGGCAGGGTCGTCTTATGTGGTAGGTGTCCTGTGGGACCCAGTGGTACAATTTCCCTCATTACCTGAACAGGATGCTCCAGGAGTATCCCTTTTGTTGGTTGTGTATGCTCTCCTATTATAGTTGAACCTTGACTTATGTTGACATGTTGTTGTGAGGAATTGACCCTAAGGCCTTCTGCCTGTGAAGATTGGCCACGACCACAATCTACAAGCTGATATTTGGGGACTGATGCGACAGATCAGGATTTGCTTTATCAATGTTCTGGTGCCTCATCAGTCTGCCTTTTGGGTGTGTCATTTGTGGAGGAGGTTGGGAGGAGATTAATCTAGTGTGGTCTAAATCTGGCCACCATGTATGTAGGTTCTGGATCCTCTTGGGAGGGGTTCTGTTGCAGGCCAATGTCAGCCGCTCCCTGTGCTCAGCTCAGGGCCACTTGTTATGAATTATAAAGTAATATTCAGGTGGTTGTCAATTGTTCTGGGCTTGGAAGTTCCTGGGAGAGACTTAGTTGCAAAGCGATGCTGGCTGCCATTAATGCTAGACTTGGGACTTCTTAGAAAGAGGTACAGGGCATGCTGAGGCCAGGTGATGGTTGCTTGGCATTTGTGAACACTTGAGAGATTTTAGAAAAGTCTGTAGCACAAGCCAAGAAGGGCCATTTGCATGGAAAAGCTCCTGGAAGTGGCTTGGGCGGGCCTGCAAGTTGGTTGGGGCATGGTCTGAGGTAATCACCAGGACAGGGTAAACAGTGTTAGCTAGGTTGATGGAGACTTAGATATGGTACCCACCTGGTCTGTACACTGGTAGGAGGAGCACACAAGAAAGGAACAATGGATGCTGCCAGAACTCCTGTCTGGGAGAAAGCTTCCCCCCCAGTCCTCAACTGGAAGTCAGCTAACTCAGTTCTTCCCCATATGTCCCTGATACTTTTCAATCTCCTGCCCCAGCACTGGAGCTGAGAGTGAATGAGTCTGTCAGTGTCCATATATGGGCCCTTTAAGAGGAATGCTTGGGACTCTATTAACACTCCTTTCACTCATTCACAATCTCTGCTGGCTTTCATAGCCAGAAGTTATGAGGATTTGTTTTCCTATTATGGGAAAACTGAGCTGGGAAGCTTGGTGTGGGTCTGGGACGCCTTGGTCCTCAAGGGGAACCTCTACAAAGGAGATATCCCTCCTGACTTTTAATAACCATGTATGGGTGTAGTACCAGCCCATTCTGCATCTCCTTCCCTCTTACTAGTCTTGATGTTGCTTCTTTGGTATATCCTTATATATAGGATTTTTGTTTAGCTAGACTTCAGGTGATTCTCAATGATGGTTTTTCTGTAGTTTAGTTTTAATTTTAATGTGGTCATGAGAGAAAGCAAGTACAGTGTTTACCTACTCTGCCATCTGAACTGAAACCCATTTTTAGCTTATTTTTAAACATAATTTTTATTAGAGAAATCATCTTTCTTTGCTGCATTTAAAGGTGATGGAGGGATTAAACATTGACCTGAAAATGTCTTATTGATTGAAAATTTCTTAATAGAGACATTTGTGTGGGAAAAATATTGACAAAACCTACAAATTGCTCATGATGGGTTAGGAGATGATTCTAATAAGTTTATTAGTTTGAATAATTATTTAGTTGCAAATTCTCTGAACACAATTATCTTCTACAATTGTTGTCTGGATATCTACAAATAGCTGTTATCTCTTCCTGAATTCTGTACTGTTTCTTCATTAGGTACTTATTTTTTAGTTAAAAGTTTTCCTAAAGTAAACATTTTCCACTAATAATTGATCTGCCTGAATGGTTGGCCTGAGTGATGTCATGTTGTGTTTGGCTGAATGATGCCTCCCAAAAGTGTCCATATTTTAATTCCCAGAACCTGTGTGTAAGCTACCTTACATGGGAAAAAGAACTTTATAGATTTGATTTGATATAGAGAGGTTATCTTTAATCACCCCAATTTGTCAATTTAATCACAAGAGTCTTTATAAAAGGGAGGTGGGAAGATTAATGTCAGGGTAGAAAATTTGACAACAGAAACAAGAGATTACAAGGATAAACCATGAGCAAAGGAACACCCATAGAAGATGTAAAAATCAAGGAAATGGATTCTTCCTTCACAGCCCTGAATTCTTTGAACCTGGTTTGGAGAAGGAATCAGCCCTATCCACATCTTGGTTTTTATTTGTAAGATTCATTTGAGATACCTATAGAAGTATAAGAGAATAAATGTGTGTTGTTATAAACCATTATGGTTGTACTAATTTGTTACAGCAGCAATAAGAAACTGATATAGATTACTATAATGATGCCATATAGCTTTCTCCACTGAAAGATCTATAAATCTAGATATTTATTATTTAAAACTTAGATGCAGAATACATCAAAGGGCACCTCAAAATCATACCAACAATTGCACACTTGAAGTACATATTTACTATGATAAATGGCAATCAACACTAAGCTTTATACCTGGAGAGACAACAAGAAATAATGAATATGGTGAAAGAGTGTACAGTGCGTGTCTCTCTTAAAGGCCATTATCCAATCCCAACCAAATGTTGTTATATAAGAATGCAAGCCCAATGTACCAGATCTTATATTTTTCTTATTCAAAAGAACTCATTTATGTAGAATTTTTATGCAAAATTTCCTGATTTTAAACATGCATAACTAAATAAAAATTAAAACACTGCACAGGCAAACACAGTGTGGACGAAGCAAAACACACCTGTTATGAGCTGTTGTGTTTGCTTATGCTGTGGCCAGTCTGCAATCTCCATATTAGGCCTTGAGGACTCTTTCAGGAAAATATCTTGATACTTAACGAAGACTGCTTTGGGGAACAAGCTATTCTTTGAATCTATTACCACTTACAAATCATTATTTTTTTCACTAGATTAAAGATGCAGATGGTAATTTTTAATGTTCAACTATAAAAATAATTTAATACATTTATAAAATTATCAGTTAACTTCTTTTAAAACGACATCCTTTTGGTTGCATATAGTTTGCCATAGAAGACCACACATCCCTGTAACCAAAGAGCCACAGACATTTTGAAAGGCCATGTAGTATTCTGATTCACATAATTCCCACAGAAAACAATCCTGTGAAACTTGAAAAAAAAAGAAACTGAAGAATATTCCTCCTGGAGAGGGATAGGTGGAGAAAGAGAAGAGCTAATTGGTGATGCCACCACAGCATGTGTTCTCCCTCAAGGACATTGGTGGCACTGCTCATACATTCAGAGACAGGCTTATGTGTTTCTTGGCATGCTTACACAGACTTCTTTTTTTATTTTTTATTTTTTTATTTTTTATTTTTTTTATCTGAGCCATCCTGCTACCTATTGGCAGCTCAGCGGCTGCTCAGCTCGGGCTGGACTCGAACCGCTGTTGCTCAGAGCTCAAACTCTTGAGCGAGCTCTTAACCAACTGAGCCACTCAGCCGGCCCTAGATTTCTTTTTTTAAACAAGTCAAGTGTCTACACCTGCAACAAACAAATCCATGCTTTAAAAAGTGCTTTACAGCCTAAGTGCCCTAGTAACAAATCCAAAATAAGTTTGTCAAGTTGGTAACATTCATTTATTTTTCCAAGTATTCTTAAAAGCTGAGTTGTCAGATATCAGAAAAGATAAAAATGAGACAGAGGCATTAAAAGAGGAATCTTGGCAGCTAATGGGTTTCATAAAGAGATACTGAGAAATACCTTTGATGGTTGAATGCTAATCATTGCATAGTTACTCTCTGGCAATTTCAGGAAGTGTAAACTGCCAGCCCAGAGAATCACAGCACAAGCTCTGACCATCTGCTAATAGTAGCTGAGAGCACAGATATGCTCCATATCTTTCCTTCTTCTTTAAGGAAAACTATTTCAGTAACTATGGATGAAGCATGGAAAAGAATAGTATTTAAAAGACAAAGTAGAAAGATTTTTCCTAATTTTGATAGGGCCTATTCACTGGCAATTTCTTGTGTTTTATTTTTATTTTGTTTTGTTTTGTTTTTCACAAATAACTTCAGCACACAGAACTCCTACCCTGGAATTACTTACCTTGATATTATTGGAAAGAGGTGTAAGGGCCTGGCCCAGAGGAAGATGAGCTGGCAAGCAGTCAAGATCTCCCAACTTCATTGAAACACTGCTTATCAGACAGTCAGTTCTGTATGCTGGCCAGCATCAAGGTCTCCTGGCTTCTTTGCATGCTGTGCACATAAGAAGAGGCCTGCAGGGCCTGCCAGATGATTTCTCCCATGAAATGCTCTTTGTTTTTCTGTACCTATACAACCTTGCTTCTTTTCTCCTTGTGTGCAGATCACTACTCCAGCTGGCCACCACTGGAGACTTTCCCTGGTTGGTAAGTCTCAATAAACCTGTCTCTCACACTGTAGGGACCTGGCCCATAAGCAGATGAGGTAGCAGGCAATCAAGGTCTCCTGACACCATGGGAACATTGATTATCAGACAGCCAGTTCTGTATGGTGGCTAGCAGTCCAGGTTTCTCAGCTTTTTGGGATGTTGTGTACATACCAGCAGGGCCTACCAGAAGATTTCTCCAACAAAATTCTCTTTGGTTTGCTGTACCTATACATAGGGTATCAAAAAAATATATACACATTTTAAGAAAAGAAAAAACTCTATTAAAATTGTAATACTCAATATATACTGATAACAAAAGATGAATATAGTCACATTTGACTTATATTACAAGAAGTGCTTACAGTGATTACCAACAAAGTCCAGACACTTCTGATTACAGCAAACATTGTTTAGTATACTTCTTTGGCAAGCGTGTAAACTGTTCCAACACTATAGCAGAAGAAGCAGGACTAGCCGTGTGAGGCCTGCCAGATATTTCCTTGTGCATATCACACACAACAGCATGCATCAAAAACTTATCACAAATTCATTCAATTGTTAAGCATGTTAGAGGTTCTGTTGCATACTCATACTTTCATTGTTGTACTTCCACAAAGTTCTTGAATTTCAAATACCACTTCAAAATGGTCTTGCACTCCTTGAACAACAACCATGTTTCCGCCATTTTCTTTGACTATCATGCCTGTCACATGGTGATGTTAGCATTCATTTGATTAATACCATCTTTTGAGTGAACATCATACTACACATTGTTACTGTAGTTCAATTCAAGTTCAAAAAGTAATACATAGATAGCATCTCTTAAAATGTGTATACATTTTTGGCACCCCTTGTACAACTTTGCTTTTTCTCTGAATTGATTGAGCTGGGCAATCACTTTAGACAGAAAGCTAGAGAAAGTCTGTGGGAATGGCTGCTATGGTTATGGGATAATGGGGCAGAAGGAGTCATTCTGAACAAGACTGAGATGAGTAAGCTTGCATCAGTAACCAGGTACCCTTTGCTGAAGCAGCAGCTTTATGCAGCCATCGATGAGAAGGAGACAATATCACTCCTTGGATAGTTAATCACTGCATGAAAGGCAGCATGGCCCAATGAGACAGACATACCCATGCAACTCATCAAATGGCAGACTATGGAAGAATTGCAGGATGTTCTTCAATATCTGGGTATGAGACATGTGATCTATTCTCAGAACTTCATTAAGCCTGATAATGAAATTTTTACAGCAGGGATCAAGTATGTCATCTTACAGTTGGCCCTGAACCAACAGTATGGTACTTTAGTTTCTATCTTGAGTCCCCTTGTAGGGCAAGAAATCTTCTGTGCTGCACAAGCAGTGTCAAACCTAGGAGAGACTGAAAGAGTCCACTGCTGGGGAGTTAGAAAGCCTGAAAAAGAGGAGAAAGGGAGGAAGGTATTTGTGTCACCCATAAGCAAATATTGCATGACCTGCTCCAAGCAAGGACCACTCTGGAACAAACTGACAATGAAATTGTGGCAGAAGCTACCCAAGGATAGACATTTCTGCAAAATTCCAAACAGAGATTGTCTTGTGCAGGAGAGGGGAGAAACACAGCCCACAACACCATCTATGGAGGAAGGGTAGAAGTGCCATACCCCCTGCCATAGGATGGAGGCCAAGGCCACAGGCTCCAAGACAGGATGTACACCAGGCCCAGAGGCCTCATGTAGAACTGACCATTCACTGGTCTTCCAAGAATAAAGATAATATTTTAGCTCTCATTGATACCAGAGCAGAATGCACTTTTATATATGGAAACCTCAACCATTTCCAGGGGCTCTTTCTGGCCATAGATGGTTATGGAGGAAGCAATATTAAGACTAAACAAATACTTTTAGTTCTACAAATTCCTGGCTCCCCTCTAAATGATACATGGTGAATATCTCACACATACCAAAATACATCATGGGCATGGACATTCTGGCGGGCCTTTCACTTAACACAACAGCAAGGGAATTCAGATTGAGTTGTGGGGTTTTGAAGGTAATCACCCAAAGACACACCAAATGGTTTCTGGTAAGACACTCATCCCTGCATCACATAACAAATACCCTGCAATATCACCTGTCAGTGGTGGGAGGGGGCTGGGGGGATAAGAGATAACCCAAACACAAGAATTTGCAAGAGTGAGCATTGTTTGCCCAACCCACGGTGCCTTCAACAGCCATGTGTGGTCTGTACAAAAACCCGATTGCACTTGGAAGATGATCATAGATTATCCAGAATTGAACAAGGTAAAGCCCTTCCCCCTTGTATGCAACTGTACCTAATATTGCTTCCCTTCTATTGTCTAGATGACAATGGATGAGCCCTGGAAAACATACCATTTCATCATATATCTGGTTAATGCTCTTTTCAGTATAGCTAGTCAAGAACAATTTTCCTTCACATGGGAAGGGCAACAGTGGACGTTTACTGCCCTCCCCCAAGACTACCTATACAGTCCCACTATCTGCCACAGCCTCGTGGCCAGAGATCGGCAGCTTTGGCAAAAACCTTTCTCAGTGCATCTGTTTCACTACATAGATGGCATAATGTTAACCTGTGAGTCTCTTTCAGATCTAGAGCAAGCAGCTTAAATGCTGATTATTCACCTGGAATAATGAAGATGGACAGTGAACCAAACCAAAGTGCAAGGGCCTGGGTTCTCTGTCAGATGTTTGGGTATTATGTGAGCATGTAAGACAAAAGTCATACTGGAAGCAGTTATTGAAAAAATACAGGCTTTTCTTCTCCCCACATCTGTTCCCCAGTTAGCCTTTTTTGGACCACCTGGGCTATTGGTGATTGTTCATCCCCTGCTTGGCCCAAATCCTTAGGCCATTATATAGACTGGCTAAGAAGGGGGTACCTTGAGGTTGGGAAACCCAATATACCAAAGCAGTCATTGCAGCAAAATAGGCAGTTAAACAGGTACAGACACTGGGCATGATTCAACCTGGCATGCCCTATGAATTGGATGTGGCTAGTGCCATGGAGAGTTTTTGCTGGGGCTTGTGGCAATGGCAAAATGGATGGCTTATGCTTCTTGGCTTCTGGTTGCAGTTATGGAAAAGAGCTGAACAATGATACAGTCTCATCGAAAAGAAGCTCTGTGTGGTGTACCACACCTTTCATCAGTGGGAACTGCTCACCAGCATGGGTCCTGTCACCATAAAGACTTTCCTCCTGATTGCTAGATGAGTTCAAGATACACTGTGGAAGCCACATTCAGGTACTGCACAGACTCTGAATCTGACTAAATGGTATATGATTATTTACAGCAGTGCCGTACCTTTGCAACCAGCCCTATCATTAAGGAGGAGCATGCTCTACTGGAACCCATGACTTATCTCACTATAGGCCTCTTTGCTGACACTCACAATATTGACACACAACCATCCCTCATGAAGGAAGGACACGGGACAATTCAACTAGATGTTTGGTACACAGATGGCTATGCAGTAGGGCAGCTGCCCCAATGGACTGCCATTGCTGTGCAGCCACTCACCAATACCTTATGGTGGGATAATTGAATAGGGTAAAGTAGCCAATGTGTGGAACTATGAGCAGCGTGGATCGTCATTGTTTTAGAAGCAGCCAGTGGTCACCCTGTGTACCGAAAGTTGGGTGATCTTTAAGGGCCTTACTCTATGGCTCCCCCCCTTGGGCTGCAAATGACTGGATGGTTGCAAAACAACTGCTATGGGGCAAGGACTAATGGCAAGACATGTGGGCAATGGTACATCGGAAAACTGTCACAGTGTACCATGTCCCATTTCATGCAAGGTTAAATACCCCATCTGGAAATCATGAGGCAGAATGTTTCTCTCGCCTGCACTGGGTCTGACTAATGCCAAAAAAAGAAATAGTGCAATAGCCACATAATAAGAGCACTGTACTCTCCTCCAACTGGCCACACAATACAACCTTCATGTATCAGTAGAAGACCTTAAAGTTGTCTGTTAGCAATGCCCTAAACAAATGGGGTAACACATGTGGTACATTGGCAGAGAACATGAGCCTGTTCATCATTGGCAGGTTAAACATAGGACCATTTACCCTGTCAGAGAGCTGCAAATTTGCTCTGATTTGTGTGGATACAGCCACTGGCTTCCTGTAGGCCTTCCTGGGTAAACAGGTCACACAATAAAACACCATTCTGGGACTTGAGGACCTAAGCACAGCTTACGGGATCCAATCACACATTGACAGTGACAATGGGACACCCTTTTCTGGAGTCCTCACCCAGATCTATGATGGACTAGCCTGGCTGAGTGCCATACAGATAGAAAACACCACCCCTATGTCTGTATGCATATAAATACATAGTGCTGAGCTCTCATGGATTATGGGGTAGACACCAATGCCCCTTTTCAACCGGACACTAAACATCACCACTAACATTTGTTTGGGTTGGCAGAATACATCGAAACATGCTGGGGCCTACAGATCTCCTTGTACGTTGGTTATGGACCTGTGGCACCCATGGGTGGCCATATCTGTTGTACAATTGGACTGGTAGGTACACCTGGGGCAGGCCCTACCTACCAGCAACCATTTAACAGGCTCTTCCTACACTGTGGTGCAATTGGAATGTGGTGAAGGCCAGACACCTCATAGTCCACTGAAACATGGTGGTTTTACCCTCTGGCCATCGTTTCTCCTCCAGTACCATCTATTGACTTAGAGCTACAAATTACTGCCCACTCTATTCACACTGCTCAAGCCCTTAATACTTCCCAGCAGGCTGGGAAATGAAGAAACCACCCAAATGAGTAAGGTAGTGCTACATAACAGGTAGTACTATGTAACAGAATGGCCTTAGATATCCTCACCGCAGCCCAAGAAGGCACCTGTGCCCAGGTGGGAGTCTTGTGTCTATGCATCAAATTATCATGCCAACATAAGATACACTTTGCCCAAATGCAAGAGCACATTAAAACAATAAATAAGTTAGCATATTAATTGATTAGCTTTTTAATTGATTAGCTTCCCTCACCCCTTCCTAGCATCTCATGTTTTTGAGTATTATTGCTTTCCTCCTGGGCCTGTTACTGTTCTACCTTTGCCTATATCATTGTGGTGTCTGGTTCAATGTACATCTTTAACCCACAAGAGTCCAGGAGATATGACTGCCAAGGGGTGGGATGTAGGGATCTGGCCCACAGACAGATAAACTGGCAGGCAGTCAAAATCTTCTGACTCTATGGAAACACTGCTTATCAGAAAGTCAGTTCTGTATGCTGGCCGGCAGTCAAGGTCTCCCAGCTTCTTGGGATGCTGTGCATGTGAGAACAGGCCTACAGGGCCTGCCAGATGATTTCACCCATGAAATGCTCTTTGTTTTACCTATATAACCTTGCTTCTTCTTTGCATATGTACAGATCACTACTTCTCTGTCCAGCCAGCACCGGAAACTCTCCCCAGTCAGTAAGTCTCAATAAATATATGTCTTGCACTCAGTTACTTGATGTGTTCTTTGGGCTTGCTGTTATTAGGCACAAATCGTAGAACAACTAAGTCTCAGTCTAAACAAGAGGAAAATTCTGGAGGTAAACATTAGTCATGGAGGCCTTCATCTGTGATTGTTAATTTTGGGCCAGAGGCCATGGTTGTATTTAAAATATCCTCAAAATATTATAGAAGTGTTCAACCAAAAGTTACAGGGTAATGTTATTGATTAGAGGATTGAGTCATTCATTTGGCAAACTACATATAAACCCAGTGTTAGGTGATATGGGAGAAATAAAAAACAAAATGGACAATGTTCAGAATGTAGTTCTTAGAGTCTAGGGAAAAAAATAACAGGTATAATCACCATGTATTATTTAAAATGTTGTATCATTTATTGGGATCATTACATACATAATCACATTGATAATTGAAGTGATCTTACAAAGGAAGTATCCGCATGTCCTTTTTGCAAATATTGAATTTGCCACTTAACAATGAATCAGTGATTCACCGAAGATCATATAGTTAGTGAATGGCAGAGCTTGATTCAACCCTACATTTGTCTAACAACATAACCCAATGGATGGCTGTCCAGGTGTTTTTTGTGAGGAGATTAGTGCTGGGATCTCCTATTTCACCATATTGAATATGCCATTCTGGAATGACTATTTTTTAAAGGTATTTCCTCATAAGCTAAAATAGATCTATGTATTCAAAGAGAAAAAATCATCAATCCTTTGTAGAACAATTTATTAAAACATTCCAAAACCCATAGTTCTAAATCTAAAACTTAGGGATTATATATATATATATATATATATATATATATATATAGTTTTTCAATTACATTTGACTTACAATATTATATTGCTTTCAGATGCACAGCATAGTGATTAGACATTTATATAACTTACAAAGTAATCACCCTGATGAATCTAGTACTCATATGACACCATACATAGTTATTACAATAGTATTGACTATATTCCTTATGCAATACTTGACTATTTTGTAACTACCAATTGATATTTCTTAATACCTTTCTCTTTTTCACCCGCCCCACCAAACCCCTTTCCATCTGGCCACCCTCAAAATGTTCTCTGTACTTCTGAGTTTGTTTTTGTTTTGTTTGTTCATTTATTTTGTTCTTTAGATTCCAGATATATGTGAAATCATATGGCATTTGTCTTTCTCTGTCTGACTTACTCCACTAAGCACAATAGCCTGTAAGTCACTCCATGTTGTTGCAGATGGCAAGATACCATTATTTTTAATCACTGAGTAATTTTGATTTCCATCTTGGTTGGAAATCTTTCTGAAATAAAGAAGCAAATTAAAAATAATGTAGTTTAATAAGTAGGTCAAACCTTTAATATCATTCTGGCTGCAGATCCAATTATTTGTGGAATTAAAAACAACTGTCTTTGTCTTACAGTCTACAAGAACAGAAGTGCAGTTCTACGAACAATTCAAAGCTTACCTGTCCTAGTAACCAATCCCCAAACCTCCTCAATTAATCTCTAAATGCTTATAGATAATATAAAAGATGAGCACAGTTCAAACAGAACAATTTTGCACTTAAGAAAAAATAAAGGATAACCTTAATGTCCCTTGATCTCTGATAGTAGGCAAATATGCCCCCCAAACTCCTTTTTGGAGAAACGTTACATTCTTTCTCTATGCCTTTAAGATGTAAAAGTTCTACCTTGTCTTCTCTGGAACCCAAGGGACATCTCTCTATTTTTTTAAAAGATTTTATTGGGGATCTATTACAATTCCCTTGCACACACGCACTGCAGTGCCAATTCCAGCAGACCAATGCAGTCCCAAACCTGAGCCATGCCAGGTTTGGGACATGCCAAAGCCAGATGCTGCTTCTTTGGTTTTGTAAACAATTGAGATATTTTAGAAAAGTACACATCCTGAGCCAAGATAGGTATTTTGCATGGGAAAGCCACTGGGAGTTGCTTGTTTGTGTCCAAAAATTGGGTGGTGTGGTGTGTCAGGAAACCACTGGGGCAGGGCAAACAAGTTTGATGGATACTCAGATATGGGGTGATCACCTGTGTCTGTGCACCAGGAGTGGGGAGGACTCAACAAAGAAACAATGGATTCTGCCACCACTTCTGTGTGGGAGAAAGCTGGCCTTTTAGCCTTCACCTTGCAGCCAGATGACTCAGTTCTTTCCCATATATCCCTGGCACATTTTGAGTTGCTGCCCCAGTTTGGAGCTCAGAGCAAGTTAGTCTTTCAGTACGTTAGTGCATTGGCCCTTGAAGAGGAGCACCTGAGACTCCAGACTCTCTCATGTCACTCAGCCACAATCTCTGCTAATTTCCACAGACAGAAATTATAGGTACTCCTTTTCCTGTCACTGGAACCCTGGGCTGGGGAGCCTGGTGTGGTGCTGGGAACCCTTGCTTCTACTAGGGGGACATTTGCAGCTTCCAATTTTTAATGGTCACACACGAGAGTCAGCCAGTCCATTCCATGTCTCTGCCACTCCTACCAACCTCCAGTTGGATTCTTCTGTACAAGTATGTCATTAGTTGTAGGGCTTCAATTCAGCTAGTCTTCAGGTGATTCTTAATGATGATTGTTCTGTATTTATTTGCAATTTTTATGTGGTCATGAGAGGAGTAAAGCACAATGTTTACATACTCTGCCTTCTTGGCTTAAACAAAATACTTACTCTTTAGCCATTGTTCATTTCCAGTGTTCTCTCCTTGGCTTCTTTCCCTTCTCATTTTTCACTCTCTCCCTTAGCCATCTTATTTACTTCTAAGAATTCTATTATCATCTATATGCAGATGACTTTGAGAGCTTCATCTCCAGTTCAGCCCACTTCCCAGAACTAATTTTTTTCAGCATACTATCAAACAAAATTTTCAGTATGCCCCTTATATAACTCAAGCTAAACAATTTTAAAATGAAATTTTTAATAATTTCCTTTATCCCCAGCTAGGGTAAATTTGCTCTTCTTGTATTTGCCACCATGGTAAATGTACCACCATCTACTCAGGAATCCACATAAGGATATAATGTTCATCCTACACTCCTTTCTTTCTTCTATCAGCTACAGCCAGTTGATCACTAACTCCAGTCAGCTCAATATCATAAAATTCTTAGTTATTGGTCACATACGTTCCACCCTCACAGCTTCCTGTTTATTTTTCCCCTTGACTGTTACAGTAGCCTTTTTCTCAATTATATGGCTAGAGAAACTTCCATTATAAATCTATATCTGTCACTACACATGTATTTGACAAAGTTACTCCTTTATCAATAATTGTTCAATGACTTAACATTATCTACAGGAAATATTCAGTCTTTAGCATGATAAAGAGAGCCCTTCATGATATGTTGCCTGCCTACATGTTCAGCCTTCTTATCACCACTCACCATATACATCCTATGCTCTGCATCTATATACTCATGGTCAGAACTGTAACCTCTAGAGTTGTACATTCAAGCAATTAGTTTGGGACAAGCATTACAGTTGCCTTGGAGTAGAACTAGAATGTAAGAAGCTCATCATCATCTATAATTCCTCATATTCTAGAATATCCTATTACCACAGAGGAGTGATTTAAAGCCACTTCTTAATTCACAGCTACAATACTAAGAAAGCCAGTAATAAGTAAAAGATTTATTATGCTCACCACAGACTGAAGCTTTGCAAGTGACTTGAAAATAAGTTTATACAGGCTCCTTAGTTTTATGGGAGCACTAACTTATAACTAAGCAAGATAACATTTCAAGGTCAAATGATTGGTCTGGAGTCAGAAAAATCTAGGTTAAACTTTTCTTCTGTCATTTGACTTTTTGAGTTTCTCCATCAGTAAAATGAGGATAATAATAACTAGCTTGTGATTTGTTTGGAGAATTAAATGTGATAACAAAATTCCCTTATAGTGCCTGGAATATAATAGGTACATTTAATTATGGCTATTGTATAATAATAGTGGTGACAATCTGGAGGTGTTATGGTTTTGGAGGACAAGATAGAACACATAACTCATTTCCCACATAAGAGGAACATTAATTTATAAATAATAAATACTCTTGGGTCTTTATAAGCTATCAATCAGTGAATACACATTGATATGTTTCTGGCTCTAGGCTGGGAGAGATGGTTACAAAACAATAAAACACATGCATGGTCTCTACCTTTTAGAGACCTATGTTATAGTTTGAAGGAGAAGATACACACCTGTTGTAAGGCTCCTATGCCACTACTCCATGCATATAGAAAGCATCAGTTTCAGTTTCCCAACTCAGCATTTTCTGTTCTCAGTACTTTGTTGTGTACCCCCTTCCAGGGTGGAGCCAATTGAAAATGAATTTTTTTTTTCAATTTCTGGCTACTAATCCCAACCAACAAGGACTAGGAAGGTTCTGGGCAAATAACCTTGATGATTCATATAGACCAATAGCAGGTGCTAATTGTTTTTGAAAAGAATATCCCTTTTTTATTAGTTTCAGGTGTACAAAACAATGTACTAATTAGATATTTACACCCCTCACAAAATAACCTCCCTCCCCCAATCTACTACCCCTCTGACATTGTATATACCTGTTACAATTCCATTCATTGACTCTATCCCCTATGCTGTACTCCACATCCTGTGACTATTTATACATATATATATATATATATATATATATATATATATATATATATGTCATTCAATATTATTCAGTTTCAGCTTCAGGTGTACAGTGCAGTGGTCAACAGTCTACACCATCCATGAAGTGGTTCCTTTGCTGAACAAACATGGGGACCTAAAGCTAATAGGGAAAGAAAGCACAGTGAAATCATGAAAAAAATAGGAACTAATTGTGAGAGATAATTTCTTCTGTCTGGGAACTCTTCAAAATTTTGTAGACCCTTTGCAAACAATGGAAGTGGTAGTCACTACTGCTAAATAATCATAGATCATTGTTGATAAGTTTGGCAGGGAATTGTCTTCACTTTTAAGCACAAAGGCTCTACATTCAGTAGAAAGAGGCTAAGAACTTTTGGGGAAAAATGTCAAGAAACAAAGCTCATGTGGCTGATATTGCCTTCAGCCTTACAGAACATCCTCAGGAGTTACATTTGACCATTTATTCCCCTAACCAGCCCAACTGCTCTCACTAGGATATTGTTATGCTCTAGGAAACTACCTGGTATGTATTCTATTTTAGAAGTGCACTTACCATTGCTCCTGAAATGCCAATTTGCCTTTTGAGACATTTATAGAAACTAGCATTCAGAAATTGAAAAGATTTTTGAAAGCTTAAAAATTTCACAGTAGGAGCTTCAGTTCTCAGAAAACCTTCAAAGAACATAGGCTAGGTCATAACTAATACAACAACAAAGCAGAAAATATCACTCAAACCATAATATCATGATAATGACGTTATAAAATGACAAAGAATAATCATTAATATTAGCTGACATGCACTGCTCCCTACTTATTTCTAATGTTATATATTGATTGTCTCAATTATTACTCACAGCAGCCTATATAAATATACTATAAAGTGATGCTCAGAGAGGTTAGGTAATTTTCCCATGGTTAACCAATTAATAAATTGGCCACGTTGGGATTTGAACCCAAAGCACCTGGTTTTCCTATCACACCAATCCATTTGAGTCCCATCCAGAAATGGAGCCTAACCCTTGAAACAGGTAGAAATGTGATAGGCCCTTGAAGTAAGTAACCTGGACTCTAAATTTATATGGTGAGGAAAGCATTGTCTGCTGACATTTTGCATGTGTTATGTTTTATCTACAGATATCATTTGCTTTTGGGTTTTCAAGAAAAAATGATACAAAGTTATAGATTTCTGAAAAATATTAATAATTGGTTTATTCCTGCTATCTGTCAAGTGTTTTACCTATATTACTTCTTATTTTTAGGATAACCCTTCAATTTATACAGTATCACTGCCATTTAATATATGAGAAAACTAAAGCTCAGAAAGATGACTATAGACCTAGAAACTGAGTCCTATATTCCTAAAAGTCTTAATGCTTACTTTGCAATTTGTTTTAGAAATTGGAGGCACTTTGATGCTGATGCCCTCATCCCCAATCATCTCCTCTTCTGAAGCATCTTTTGTTATAAATAATTTTTTTAATTAAAATTAAATAGGAAAATATTATTTTGTAAATTTCTTTCTCAAAATATTAGAGGGAAGGCAGAATTATGAATTCTTGCCTTTGGTCAGGATTTGGCTATGCCAAATTTAATTTTTACCAAATGAACAAAATCAATCAATTATTTTAATAAAATCCAAGCCATAGTTTGCTTTATTTGCCAACAGCTGGATGTTGAAATACACTCGAATAAGATGTAGTAGCTCAGAAAAAGGAAGCCTCTTTATTACACGTGAACATCAATTGCCAAATAATATGGATTTCTCTTCCCACTCCTGCCCTGATTGTACACATACTTGTTTTTATTATTGAGTTGTTGGAAAAGTCATGACACATTTTTGCAATGAAAAACATAGAAAAAACATGTCATGACTTTTCTGAGAATCCAATAGTTATTTATTGCCATGATAATTCTGTATAGCAGACCACCCCAAAACTCAAGGGCTTTAAAACAGTAAGCCTTTATGCAGGTCAGGGGTCTGTGTTGGACATTGAAGCTTTACTCAGATGGATGGTTCTTCTTGTCTTAGATGGGCTTACTTACATGTCTAGTGATTGGTGGTTGATAGTTGGGTGATAGAAGTGTCAGGGACACATGTCTTTCATCACAGAGCAGTTTAAAGTATTCATGTTCTCATGTTGAAAGAACAGTAGCAAGAAAAGAGGCAGAAACAGGCATTTTAAAAAAGTATTTGCTTATATTAAATTTTCTCCTCTTCAATTAGCCAAATCAAGTCACAAGGCCAAGTCTAGGGTCTACAAAGAGCAATAATACGAGGAGGCTTGACACAGATGGCCATTAATGCAATACATATGTCATATTCTACCCTTGTCATAATTGTTTACACTCTTCCTACATGCAAAATATGCTTATCTCCAACCAAGGATTTCAAAAGCCTCAAGTCATAGCATCAGGCTGAGACTCTAGTATCTGTGATCAGGTACTGATGTGGCTTCTCAGATGAGGATCCAAAAACCAATGAAGCACAATGACAACTTGTTGGATGCCGATATGCGCAACATTCAGTGATGATCAACAGACATGATAATTACAAAAACATTCTCTTTGAGGTAGGAAAAAATAGGAAACACCTAGTCCTAGTATACATATATAGCAATTACCACTGGACAAATGTGGCCTATAAAATAGGGATAGGGAATGTTTTTTAACTATATCCTATTACGTTTCCTGAGAGTGTCTCACCAGTCCATTGTTCCCCATGGCCCATAATTTTATTCTCTGAAGTATTATTATTTCACCATTCTGCTTTGTCAATTCTGAAAAGGGCATTGGAAACTATGATTCCTGAGCAACATTTTAGCCTTCTTCCTGATCAAAGACTATTGAAAAACCAGGGATTTTCTTAGTTTTATACTATCTTATACTCTTTTATTCCAGGTGGATAGCACCATATAACCCCCTTAAAACTTTTTGGACTTCATATAAATACAGTTAAAGTTTACTTCATTGGCAAAATCCACAGCCAAATTTATTTTTGAGGTAGGCCTCTCTTTCTCTAGATTTCATTAGTGTTTCTTTGGTCATGTCAGGCTGCTGTAAGACAATGCTCTAAAGATTTCTATAAATACTTTTGTCTAGTTGAGAGAATCTACTTAGCAACTCTTTAAGTCTTTCAAAGGACTTAACAGAGTCTTACAAAACAGTTTTGGACTTTAGTATTAAGACCGTATGTTTCTGGTAGCTCCCTGGCTTTGATCTTTTATTCACTCTAGAGGCTGAAGATGAGAAAAAAATTACTATGTGGTGAATTCTGGTATTCTCTAAATTTTACTCACAAACTGACCAGTTCTTTCCTTAACTCCTTATTTTCTTGTTTTACCTTATCAGACATGGCTAGTAGGAGCCAGGTGATATTTTCAATATTCTGTCTGGCAATATGTTTACTGAAGTATAAATGTTAATTTGGTATAGTTTCTATATTCTAACTTACCATGTTTTACCAAATGTTTCACCACTAGATAACATTGTTTGCCTTTTATCCACATGGATACAGTAGTTTCCTCACCATATTTCCAGTCTCTTCTATTTTTTAATTAAATTTATTGGGTGACTTTAGTTAGTAAAATTATATAGGTTTCAAGTGTACATTTCTATAATACATCATCTATGAGTATATACTGGATTGTGTGTTCACCACCCAGAGTCAGTTCTCCTTCTATCACCATATATTTGACCCCATTTACCCTCATCCCATACTGTTTTCTATAGGGGCTATACTAGTTTACATTTCCATTAGCAGTGTATGAGGGTTCCTTTTTCTCCACAGCCTCTCTAACACTTGTTATGACTTGTCTTGTTAATAATAGCCATTCTAACAGGTGTGAGGTGGTATCACACTGAGGTTTTGATTAGCATTTTCCTAATAGCTAGTGAAGTTGAGCATTTTTTCATATATATGTCGACCACTTCTTTGGAGAAGAGTCTGTTCAGATCCTCTGCCCATTTTTAAAATTGCATTGTTTTTTGTTTGCTAGTTGAGTTATATGAGTTTTTCCTTATGAGTTTTTTAATATATATTTTTTGGATCTTAGCCCTTTATTGGAGGTGTTGTTTATGAATATCTTCTCCCATTCAGTTGGTTGCTTCTTTATTTTGTTGATGGTTTCTTTTGCTGTGCAGAAGCTTTTTAGTTTGATACAGTCACATTCATGTTTTGTTTTGTATTTTGCTTTTACTTTCCTTCAAATTCATAAAATCCTCTCTGAATCCAAGGTCCACAAGTTTAGTACCTATGCTTTCTGCTATGCAATTTATTGTTTCAGGTCTTATGTTTAGGTATTTGATCCATTTTGAGTTAATTTTGGTATATGGTGACAGATAGCAGTCTAATTTCTTTTTTTTTTTTGCACATCAAACTTGCACAATTTTGACACTGTTTTTCCAGCCTCTATCCACTGTCTTTCCCAAATCCAAAGATAAACTTTAGATTTTTATTACAACACTCTCCTTCTAAAACCAAATTCTGTATTCATGATCTACTGCTACAATAGTGCTACATAACAAACCAAGTGCAATTCAGAGATTTAAATCACTAAGTATTTAGCTTACAAGTCTGTGGGATAAAGATTTAGAATTGACTTATCTGGGCTATTCTTCTAGTCTTAGTTGAGCTCACTTACATATTTGGAGGTTGTCTGGCTCTCAACTGGGCCAAGTGTCTCACCTTATCCAACACACTAGCCTGGGAATTTATCATGGTGAAGGCAGGGTAAAAAGAGAAGGAGAAACATCAAGTACTTTTTTCAAGTCACTATTTGCATCAAAATTTTTAATGTATAATTGGCCAAAACAAGTTTCATGGTCAAGATTAGAGTCAATATGAGAAGAAACTGCTAAATGATGCTGATAAGGGAAGATATGAATAATTAGGGTCATTAATTTAATCAGTCTAAAACATTTGTTATGTAAATGCCTCCAATAGGTTGACATTTTTTTTCTTCCCAATAAGATGATAGACATCTTAAGGAAAATAATTGCTTTGCTTTTTCAAAAAATGTTTTTCTTAGGAATGGTAAAAAAATCAAAACAAAAACCCTACATTTTTTAAAGGCAAAATATGAAAAACAGAGTAATAGTTCAAAAAGATGAAGGCTTAGATAAGGATTTTCAATATCAAATGCTTACAGGGTAAGGAAGGTAGTATACTTAATTAAGCCAGTGAAGGCAGGAAACAATGGGCTCTCGTAGGAATTGTGGTGCACTGTAAAACCCAATATAATAGAAGCAGCTACTCTTCAATTCCAGCAGATCATTGTCATAAATATGGGCCAAGTATTGCCAAATATTCCAATTTTTCAAAAGAACCTGGAAATCTAGATTTTTATGTGACGTCTCTTTCTTTTTAATTATTGGCAAATAATTCAATAAAATATTTTTTTAAAAAAACACTGAGAAGACTATTTATTACCACATGGATTTGCAAAAATAACCAGAACTGCCAACTGGATCTTACCCATAGGTTGCCAGTTTGTGACTTTGTTTTAGACTTTTATAGATAGAATTTTTAACCTTTTTTCAGCTTTATTGAAGTATAATTGACAAATAAAATTGTAAGATCTTTAAAGTGTACAATGTAATGATTTGATTTATTTAAACATTGTGAAACAATTCCCCCCATTGAAATAGCTAACACATCCATCCATCACCTCACATATTTATCTTTTTATTTTCTTTATATTTTGGTGAGAACATTTGAGTTCTACTTTCTTAGCAAGTTTCTATTACATAATACAGATAAATCAATTATAGTCACCATGTTTTACATTAGATCCTCAGACATTATTCATCTTATAACTGATAGTTTGTATCCTTTTACCAGCCTCTCCTTATTTTCTCCAGCCTCCTAGCCCCTGGCAACCACTTTTTTACTATATGTTTCTATGAGTTTGACTTTTTTCTTTTATTAAAGATTCTACATATAAGGGGTACCATGTAATATTTGTCTTTCTCTGTCTGGTTAATCTCACTTAGCACAGTGCTCTCCAGGTTCACATTTTCTTTTTTTTTAAATTTAATTTAATATATATTTTTAAATTAGTGTCAGGTGTACAATACAGTGCAATAGTTATACTTTTTACCCCTCAAAATGACAACCGCCCTCCCCCAATCTACCGCCCCACTCCCCCCCATATTATACATATCTAAAACAATTATATTGACTCCACTCCCACACTATACTCCACATCCCATGACTATACATATATTCAATTATAGTTAACATACAATATTATACAACATCAGCTTCAGGTATACAGTGCAGTGATCAAGCCTCTACCCATCCATGAAGTGGTCTCCCTAACAAAACATATGACCACCGGACACCCTACAAAATATTTACAACATTATTAATTATATTCTCCGAATTGTCTTTTATATCCCTGTGGAATATTGTAGTTACCTATTGATGCTGTCTAATCCCTTCCCCTTCTCCCTCATCCCCACCCATCTCCCAACTAGCAACCATCAGTTTTTTCTCTATATCTCTGAGACTATTTCTGTTTACTTTGCTTGTTCATTCAGTTTTTTAGATTCCACATATAAGTGAGGTAATATGGTATTTGTCTTTCTCCAACTGACTTATTTCACATAACATAATACTACCGTATGACCCAGCAATTCCACATTTTCTTTATTCATTTATCTGTTAGTGGACACTTATGTTGTTTCCATACCTTGGCTATTTGTGAATAATGCTGCTGTGAACATGGGAGTACAAATCATAGATTGTTTTTAATTTCAAATTCAATACATCACAAATAACCTTAATCTGGCAGTGAGTTGGAAATAAACACATAAGCTAAGACTTTTCACATTTCAATGGTATTAAATTTGCATGTAGATATTTATTCTTGGTTTCATAAGGACCATGCAAATAAACAGTTTATAAAAGTTAAACCTTGTCAAAGACTAACTCAAACCGGTATATACCTAATGAGAATGTGGCATAAGACCTGATTTTTCTTTTTAGTGTTTCCCATATGTTAGGCTTTATAGAAACCTAGGGTTTTCCCTAGACAGGCACACATACAATGCTCTGAAATAAGTCATTAAAGAAAAGACTAAGCTATATCCAGAAGACACAAATTAGGAAGTTCAGTCAAAGTAACTCTACCTACCAGCACCAAATATCTCACCAAAATTAACCAGTGTTTTGAAAAAATTCCTAGGTTTATTTTTCCAATATTGTGAGGAAATAAAAAGAGCATGTGAGGTTTAGAGCTTAAGAGGCTTAGTTAAAATGGCTTGAACAAATGTAAATTCCACAGCTTAGATAGATTTTAGCAGCTATCTCTTACTTTAGTAAAGAATTTGTAAATCAGTGGGTGTTTGTTGCACTTGGACTGAAAAATAATAAGGTTTTCTTGGCAATTCGTTGGACAAGTGTCTCAGATAATACTAAATTTTTTCCATGGTAATAAGTGATAAGTCTGATTAGTTTCAACCAAAAATTATTTCCCTTTCTCATTGCCAGCATTTAGTTTAGAGTGGTCATAGGATCAAATTTTAAACACATAAACAAAGGAGATATCTGACAAGTTATTTCTGGACAAGGTTTCCTCAAAGATGCTGGATAAAGTGGAACCTTTTGTTGAACATTTCATTGTCTGAATGTGATGCCTGTTTATGTATTTTAACAATGAATTATTATAATCTAAGTATGGCAGAACATGGAAGAAGCTGGGACTTGGATGATGTTATTGAGCCACTGAACCAACCAGCTCTCATTCCACTTGTGGACTGTTTCTTTTGTGAAAGACTACCTTCATTTCAAGCCAGGTGATTTAGGTTGTTTTGTTAGTGATAACTGGATATAAAAAAGTTACACATTTGTAGGAGTTATACAAATCACAAGTGGACTTTAGGTAAATCACTTATTTTGAGGTGTTGATATACTGATTTATCTTATTTGATGTCAATTTTGATGTAAATAGTTTGAGAATTAGAAATCATCTTGAAACAATGAAATGTGTATGTTTACTTGAGTTGTCATATTATTGATCAAAGAACCTTTGGAACCTGATGTATTGTCAGTTATACTTTCCTCTTTATAATGCATGCCATAAATTTTGCTTAGGTTAACTTATATTATTCATGTATCATTGTGACAATGTTTGTTGACAATATATGATGTGAGGTAAGAACGTATTTTTGTTAGCTTTCCAATAAACCCAATTATCTATATTATTTTAATTATTCAGCCCTTACCAATGGGGATGAAATGTTACATTTCTCATGTATTTCAATCACTTGTGGCACCTGTTTTTGTTGCCCAGCATTTTGCCTCCATATTCTTTTAGATGAGTGTGAGTATGCTCCACTACATAACAGAAATTAAAAGTCTGGTAAATTGCATAGTTTTATGTAGGAACTATATATATATATATATATATATATATATATATATATATATATATANTATATATATATATATATATATATATATATATATATATATATATATACTCATAGTCTATTTTTTGAAATGATATCTACAAAGGTTTCTAAAATGAGTGTGTTCTTATAGCTGACATACACAGTATGCATTTTATCTAAAATATTTGAAAAGTTTAAATGTCTCACCACATTTTTTTTCTCTTAGAGTCTCTGTAAATAAAAGGACCTGATACCCATTAAGTGGTCCTAAACTGCCTCTTCAATAATGTAGTAATGTAGTGATGTAATTTTCAAGATGTAAATGTTTCCATATTATTATTTTTCTGAAATTAGGGTAAATAGCATGTTCTAAATTAATTGGCATTATTTTTCTTCTTCCTTAAATATACTTAAAATGACACGTTGTCTTAGATTTGCTGGAATGCAATATTTGAACATTTTAATTATTCCTGGCAATTGTGTAAGATACACAGGCCTGAGTTAGTGAAATAAAGTCCTATGTGGGGCTGGTTCTGTTTACCTATCATGCAGCAAGAACTGAAAATGGAATTGGGACAGAGTACGAGTGCTTACTTTTTATAAACAATGACTTTGTAATTTGAAGTATGAGCAGATTAGGAACTCAGCAGGATTTCCTAGGGCTGAGTATGAGGCCAAACTTACCTGGCAAGTGGAATGGAGATTTCCCCAAATTTCTTTTATAATTAAAGTTTATTGGGGTGACAATTTTTAGTAAAGTTACATAGGTTTCAAGTGCACAATTCTGTAATAACTCATCAATGTATATCACATTGTGTGTTCATCACCCAGAGTCAGTATTCTATCCATCACCATATATTTGATCCCATTTGCCCTCAACTAACAACACCTCCTTGCTTACCCTCTGGTAACCACTAAACTATTGTCTATGTCTATTACTTTTTGTTTCTTTATTTGTTTGTCTTGTTCCTTTGTTGCTTTCAGTTTTATATCCCACATATATATCAGTGAAATCATATGGTTCTCGCCTTTTTCTGTCTGACTGATTTCGCTTAGCATTATAATCTCAAGATCCATCATGTTGTCACCAATGGCACTATTTATTCTTTTCTTATAGCAGAATAGTAGTCTATTGTGTATATATACCACATCTTCTTTATCCAATCATCTATCAAAGGACACTGCCTGTTTTTATGTCTTGGCTACCATAAATAAAGCTGCATTGAACATTAGAGCACATATAACTTTACGGATAAATGTTCTCAGATTTTTTGGGTAAATACCCAGGAGAGGGATTGCTGGATCATGTGGTAATTCTATTATGAATTTTTTGCGGAATCTCCACACTGCTTTCCATAGCTGCTGCTCCAATCTGAATTCTTACCAACAGTGTTTGAGGGTTCCTTTTCCTCTACAGCCTCTCCAACACTTGTTATTATTTGTCTTGTTGATGATAGTCATTCTAACTGGTTGGAGGTGATATCTCATTGTGGTTTTGATTTGCATTTCTCTGATGATTAGTGATGTTAAGCATTTTTTCATGTCTATTGGCCATTTGTTGTCCTCTTTGGAGAAATGTCTATTCAGGTCCTCTGCCCATTTTTAATTGGATTGTTTTTTGTTGTTGTTGTTGAGTTGTATGAGTTCCTTATACATTTTGAATATTCGCCATTTATCACAGGCGTTGTTTGCTAATATCTTCTATTCAGGCAGCTGCTTCTTTTTTTTTGTCAATGGTTTCTTTAGCTGTGCAGAAATTTTTACTTTGATATAGTCCCATTCATTTATTTTACCTTTTACTTCCCTTGCCTTTGAGATCAAATTCATAAAACCCTCTTTGAACCCAAGGTCCATAATTTATTACGTATGTTTTCTTCTGTGCAGTATGTTGTCAGTTTATTGTTTCAGGTCCTGTATTTAGTTGTTTGTTTCATTTTGAGTTAATTTTTGTACATGGTGACAGATAGCAGTCTAGTTTCATTCTTTTGCACATAGCTTTCCAATTCTGCCAAAACCACTTATTGAAGGGGCTGTCTTTTCTCCATTGTATGGTTTGGCTCATTTGTAAAAAATTATCTCTTTATATTTATGTGGAATTATTTCTGGCTTCTCAATTCTGTGGTCTCTGTGTCTGTTTTTCTGCCAATACCATACTGTTTTGATTATTGTTGCTCTGCAGTACAAGCTGAAGTCTGGGAGTGTGATACCTCCAGTACTGCTTCTTTTTTCTTAGGATTGCTTTAGCTATTCAGGGTCTTTTGTGGTTCCACAAAAATCTGATGATCTTCTGTTCTATTTCTTCAAAAACGCTATTGGGATATTGATGGGGATTGTGTTAAATCTGTATGTTGCTTTGGGTAATGGCCATTTTAACAATGATGATTTTTTCCAATCCATGAACTCAGAATGTCTTTCCATATCTATGTGTCTTCTTCAATTACTTCTAAAAATGTCTTATCGTTTTCAGTGTATAGGTCTTTCACATCCTTGGTTAAGTACATTCTTAGCTATTTTATTCTTTTTGTTGCAACTGCAAAATGAATTGTTTTTTACTACCATATTTGCCGGCGTATAAGACGATTTTTTGGTCCTGAAAAATATGCCTCCAAGTGGGGGATCGTCTTATACGCCAGGTACACTTCAGATAGACTGCCCATAGTGCTTGCCCCATGCCATAGTGGCCTCCCGATGCCCACCCACTTCATTCCACATAGCGTTCAGGCATCAGCAGCGCTGCTGGGTGTATGCTCGGCTGTTATGTGATTTTGCTGTTATGCGATTTTACCACACTCGCAAAATCTACGGTACCAGTCTATAGAGTGTGTTTTATTTAGTGAATTACCGGTATGTTTACCGGTAATAAACTTGCACTGTTTTATGTATATGTTTGATTACATACAGCCTTGTGACAGTTTTCCTGCATGTCATAA
>NW_017732271.1:400344-448352 GCF_001890085.2 Hipposideros armiger
TTTTACCTTTTATTTGGTGTGTGGAAGGTGTGCGGAAGAGGGGGTAGTCTTATACGGCGAGTATATAACAAACTCTGTATTTTGAGTGGAAATGTTATGGGGTCGTCTTATATGCCCAGTCGTCTTATACGCCGGCAAATATGGTATTTATTTTTTGAGATTTTATTGTTAACATATAAGAATGCAATGGAGTTTTGTACATTGATTTTATAGTCATAATTTTACTGTATTTGTATATTGTTTCTAATAGCTTTTTGGTGGAGTATTTAGGGTTTCCTATATATAGAACCATATCATCTGAAAAAAGTGACAATTTAACATCTTTATTCCCAAGTCAGATGTCTTTTATTTCTTTCTCTTGTCTGATTGCTCTGGCTAGGACTTCCAACACTATGTTGAAAAGCAGTGGTAATAGGGTACAGCCCTTTTGTGTTCCTGAATGTAGACCGATGGGCTTAAGTATTTCACTGTTAATCATAATATTACCTAAGGGTTAGTCATATATGCTCTTTATTAGGTTAAGGTATTTTCTTTCTATATGCATTTTATTAAGACTTTTAATCATAAATGGATGTTGTATCTTGTCAAGTGCATTTTCTGCATCTATTGATATAATCATATGAATTTTGTCTTTTATTTGGTTTATGTGATGAATCACATTGACTGATTTGCATATGTTGAACTATACTTGTGACCCTGGCATGAAGTCCAATTAGTCATGATGTATAGTCTTCTTAATGCATTGTTGCATTTGATTTGCTAGAATTTGTTTAGGGTTTTTGCATCTGTATTCATCAGAGATATTGATCTGTAATTTCTTTTTTTCTGTTGTCCTTACAAAGTTTTGGTATCAGGATACTGTTGGCCTCATAAAATGAGTTAAGGAGTATGTCCTTTCTTCTATTTTTTTGAAAGAGTTTGAGTAGGACAGGTACTAGATCCTCTTTGAGTGTTTGGTAAAATTCACTAGTGAAGACATCTGGTCTTGGACTTCTGCTTTGGAAATATTTGGATGACTGACTTAATTTCCTTACTGCTGATCAGTCTATTTAGATTTTCTAATTTTTCATGTTTTAGTCTAGGAAATCTATATGTCCTGAGAACTTGTCCATTTCTTCTAGGTTATTGTGTTTGGTGGCATATAGTCCTTCATAGTATTCTTGGATGATCCTTTATATTTCTGTGGCATCTGTGGTAACTTGCCTTCTTTCATTTCTGATTTTGTTTGTGTCTTTTCTCCTTTTATCTTAGTGAGTCTAGCCAAGGGTTTTGTCAATTTTATTAATCTTTTTGTTACATTAATTTTTTCTATTGTCTGTTATTTATTTCATTTAGTTCTGCTCTGACATTTATTATTTATTTCCTTCTGCTGACTTTGGGTTTCATGTCTTCTTTTTCTAGCTCTCCAAGGTGTAACGTGAGGTTATGTATCTGACATTTTTCATTTCTTGAGATAGGCCTGTAATGATATAAATTTCCTTCTTAAAGCTGCTTTTGCTGCATCCCAATAATTTTGGTAAAATGTATTTTCATTCTCATTTGTTTCTACATATCTTTTTATCTCTCCTTTTATTTCTTGTTTGACCCAGTCATTCTTTAAAGTATGTTGTTTTATCTCCACATATTTGTGGTTTTCTCTGCTTTCTTTTTGCAATTGATATTCAATTTCAAAGCCTTGTGATCAAATAATATGCTTGGTATGATTGCTTTCTTCTTAAATTTGCTGAGGCTAGTTTTATATCCCAAAATATGGTCTATCCTTGAGAATGTTGCATTTACACAAGAAAAGAATGTATCGTCTAATGTTCTAGGGTTTAGTGCTCTATAAATGTAAATTATGTCCATAAATTATGTCAATTATGTTCATCTAGTGTGTCATTTATGGCTGATATTTTTTTATTTATTTACTGTTTGGATTATCTATCTATAGCTGTCAATGATGTATTTAGGTCCCATACTATAACTAAGTTTTCGTCAATTTCTCCCTTTAGTTCTGTTTGTAGTTGCTTTGTATATTTTCGTACTCTCTGATTGGGAGCATAGATATTGATGACTGTTATGTCTTTTTGTTGTATAGTCCCCTTTATCATTATGAAACGTCCACCTTTCTCTGTTGTTACCTTTTTTTATCTGGACTCTTTTTCATCTGATATAAGTATGGGTACACCTGTGTTTCTGTGTATACCATTTGTTTGGAGTGTCAATTTCCACCCTTTCACATTGAGCTTATATTTGTACTTGTAACTGAGATGTGTCTCTTTGAGGCAGCAAATGGTTGGGTTGTTTTTTGATCCAATTTGTTATTCTGTGCATTTTTATTGGTGATTTCAACTCATTTATCTTTAGGGTGATTATTGATAAGAGGTCTGACTATTAAGTTCTCGAACCCATCGCAAAAAAAATGCTACATGCCTCATTGCTAAATATCACTACAGTCACCTTTGAAGTAATCCCCTTCAAAGCTGTGCATTGATGTCAGAGCTTTGTCCACCATTCAAAGCAATTTTGGAACTCTTGTTCTGGAATGGCCATCAGAGCTGCTGTTTTGTTTCCCTTGATATCCTGAATGTCATCAAAATGTCTTCTTTTCAATATTTCCTTTATCTACATGTAAACAGAGAAGTCATTGTGGGCCAGATAAGGTCAACAGAAAGGGTCTTTCAATACAGTTATTTGTTTACTGGCTGAAAACTCCCTCACAGACAGCGCCGTGTGAGCTGGTACATTGTTGTGATGCAAGAGCCATGAATTGTTGGTGAAAAGTTCAGGTCATCTAACTTTTCAACACAGCCTTTTCAGCACTTTCAAATAGTAAACTTGGTTGACTGTTTGTCCAGTTGGTACAAATTCATAATGCATAATCTGTCTCATATCAAAAAATGTTAGCAACGTTGTTGTAACATGTTCACATCCTTAATTGTTAGACCTCGTATATGAGGATTTCCTATCATTGTAACTTTTGTTTTCTGATAGGATAATGTCTCCATTGTTCTTTTCCCTTTGTGTGTGTGTCTGTTATATCAGTGTGGTGGTATTCTATGATTTTTTTTTTCTTGTCATATATTTGAGTTCTGGATTTGTGTGTGTGTGTGTGTGTGTGTGTGTGTGTGGCTACCCTTAACTTTATGTAAAAGAAAGTTTCATATTTACAGTATTCCATTTTCTTCAGCATGTTTCCTTTCTCCATTCCTTTTTGCCATTTCAGGCCTTTACTCTCTCCCTTTTTATGTTTTCATTATCAAGAATTATCCCTATTTATGCTGTGAGTTGATAACTGTGTTGCAGTTGCAAGTTGTTTTTTTCCTCTTTTTAAAAATGTTTTTGTTCTTCTTTACCCTGTATGTTATGCTTAAGAGTATAGTGTACTATTTGAGTAGTAGTACCCATTTCCTTGTTATGTCTGTTTCTAATACTACTCATGATTTTGTATTATTTTGCTTTTTTGTTTCAGGTTGAATAGCCTCCTTCAGTGTATTTTGTAATGCAGATCACATGATAGAAATTCCCTCAGCTTCTGTATGTCTGGAAATGTCTTTGTCCCTCCTTTATGTACAAAGGATATCTTTGCTAGATATATTATCCTTGGCTCGTAATTTCTCTCTTTCAATACTTTGAATATTTGATTCCACTCCTTTCTGGCTTGTAGAGTTTCTGCTGAGAAATCTGATGATAACCTAATAGGTTTTTCTTTGTAGATTATTGTCATCTTTTCCTTGGATGCCTTGAGGATTTCTTTTTTGTTATTAATTTTTAACAGCTTCAATACAGTGTGCCTTGGAATAGGCCTGTTGGGATTGAGGTAATTAAGTGTTCTATTTGCTTCTTGGATTTGAGGATCCAGTTCTCTCCACAAGTTTGGGAAGTTCTCATCAACTATTTGTTTGAATATACTCTCTTTTCTCTTCTCCCTTTCTTCTCCTTCTGGTATGCCCATTATTCTTATGTTGCTTTTTTCTGTTGGAATCAGAAATTTCTTGTAGAGTTCTTTCATTTCTTTTAACTCTCAGGTCTCTCTGTTGTTTGATCTGTGTCATTTCCAGATTTCTATTTTCGATGTCACTGATTTTTTTCCTCCAGCTTGTCAGCTCTATTACCTAAGCTGGCTATTTCATTGTTGATTTCTTTCCCTGAGTTCTTAATCTCCAGAAATTTTATATATTTTTTAAAATTTTTATTTCAATTTCAATCTTTTTGGTAGAATTTTCATTTTGTTCTTTGATTGTGTTTCTGAGTTCATTAAACTGCCTGTCTGTGTTTTCTTGCATCTCATTGAGTTTTTTCAGAACTGCAATCTTGAATTCTCTGTCATTTAAGTCACATATTTCCATATATTTAAGTTCATTTTCTGGAGATTTTTCATTTTCTTTATGAACTGCCTTGTTACCTTGGTTATTCATGACAATTAATGAATTATATTTCCCTTTCTAGGCATCTAAAGAAGTGGGTTCTGCAACAGGTTGATAGAAAGAGGTTTTTCTTTTGTTTTTCAGTAGGTGTTGGTGGAATGTTTTATTTTCTTTCCTGCTGCAGCCTTTTATTCTTTCTCATGCTGTAGCCTTATATTTTCTCTTGCACTGTTCCAGCTTCTCACATGATGTGGGTTTCCCTGGAATGTAGTCTTCTTCTCTGTGAGCAGGTCACCAAGGTCTCAGGGCACTGCCTCTATGGAGGGAGTGGAGATCTTCTGAAATCCCAAATCTCTTCTTGCAACTGGATTCAAGGCCTGTGTGTTTCAGTTGCTGTTTTTACCCCTGCAGGAATCCATTCAGATAGGTGGGGGCAGGCATGAGGTAGGTTGTGAGAGGTGGCTTTAACAATGGCGACTTCCAGTCCACAGTTTTCTTGCCTCTAGTGTTCATTCCCTTTCACTGTAATTTGTTGTGTTGTGAATCTTTTGCTGCAGGGCTGCAGTTCTCAGAGCTGTAAATATTCTGTTCTTTTGATTTGACACTGCTACTGCTCTGCTTCAAGCACTAGACAGGTGTTGTGGGGGTAGGGGAGTCAAGCTCTGGGAGGGTAAAGAGGGGTCTGCCATGCTCTGTGTCTATGTCATCTCTCTTCTGCTTGGCAGTGAGGGATTAAACCACTGTTCTCACCCTTCTTCCCTCAGTCTTTGCTCCGAGGTCTTTGCCATGAATGTTGGGTTGAGCTGTGTTAAATGCTGATCCCTCCAGTGGGACTGTGGGCAACAAGAGGAGCACTAGCAGTCTGATTTCTTCCCTGTCCCATGACTGCAGAGAGCTCCAAATTACAGGGAGCTTCAAGCTCTGGTCTGAGTCCTGGAGCCTGAGGCCCATGATATGTGTCTGCATTTTCCCATTCCCTCCTCCCACATTCACCCAATTTGCCCACCTTTAAATGATTTTAATTTTGTGTCTCTCAGGCTTGCTGGTATGCTGTGCAGAGAGTCTTTTTTGGAATTATAGCTGCTCCACTTGTTGTAAATTCTAAGGGAAATTTCAAGAGACACTCTTCAAGCTGCCATTTCTGTCAGCTTGGCAATTTCATGGGCTTCATTGGAGGGACAGTAATGCAGGGGTGTCAGAGACATACAGGGAGCAGACTGAGCTCTGTGGCTTCAGGATGAGGGCTGGAGGATAGTCAGCATTTCCCCTGTGAGGTTCCTCTCTCTTCCTGTGTTACCCTCCTCTCTTCTTGTTTTTTTTTTGTTGTTGTTTTTGTTTTTGTTTAAGCATCCTAGGGTTAGTGGTGGTTCAGTTGTTGCTTCCTTGGCCTCTCAAATAGGTAAAAATTAAGCATGATGTTAACACCAGGGCCATATTCTTTCTGAGGCCACAGATTCACCTTCTTTTCTTTATTCCATCTAAATTTGCCTGGCTGGGCTGTCCAGTCAAGCTTTCCAAGAAGGTGGTATAATAAGCCACATGATTGCAGCCCAAATAATTTCCAGTTTCACAGGAATTATGTTGCTTCTTTTTCTCATCACAGAGATAACTACATCATGAAGAAATTGCTTGTCCCTTCTTTGAAAAACACTTTTTTGTTCCCTGCTGAGATACACTGTGTCTACTTTTGGACACTGCATTAGAAAACAGAAGCACTACACTGGAATATGTCCAGTGGGGCCAGGATAGTGAGCAACTAAAATGACTCATTGTCCTAGTGTGCTGGAGATTGAGGTACATCCAAGGATGTGGAACACTCAGTTGTAAAACCAAGAAATCACACTAAGAAAGGTTGGTCAACCTACGGAGAACCTGAATCCATATTGTACAAAGAAATGCTAAAGGGTTTCAGCACACTTATCCTAGGGAAGATGTTGGAGAAAGCATGATAAATTCTTCTGTATATACTTAGAAATTGTTGTAATTTTCTTCTGTAGAGCCTCAAGAGGTTACAAGGATCCATAGGTAAAGTTACAAGTTTTAGTTAAATATAAATAAAAACTATTTACAGTCATGCCAGCATTAGATGGAATGGGATAGATCAAGAAGTAGACTGATGAAAATAATAATGGGGAGCATTCAGTGTGAAGATATATCAGCAATGTCACAAAATGTATTCAAATTTTCAGAGAAGAAACTGTTGGAATTATGTGGCATTTAGGGTCACTTCCAATTCTGTTTTTTAATGCCTATGATTCTATTAGGATCACAGGGTATTTTGATTGAAGTAAGACAACAAATATACATTTGAAAATCTCACAATTCATTATAAAAAAGTAATAGAAGAATTTTGAAATAACAAAATAAGGAGAACCATAGGCAAGAAAGGAACCAAAATTAATCTGAGATTAGTGTAACAATTGATGTAAGCTGTGAAGTCACTTTTGAAGAAGTCTCTGATAAGAGATTAGCCATGAATGAAGAAAGACCACTTTAGAAGAGAATGAGAAACATTCTCTCTGAGGATGGTTAAACAATTCAAGCATTAAATTAATTCTTACATGTTTACTAAAGGGATGACAAAAAATATGCATTCTCTTCTGTGACTTAAGAATGTTTAATTCACCAGGGTAACTGAAATGTCAAGTATCTAGACAATATCAGTGCCAAGTATTAATCCTGAGTTTGCCTGTACCAAATTCCTGTATCATTCAAGAGAGAAACATGAAAACTTGTCCTTGACTCCTTGCATTTGGGTTAAGTAGCACCAGGGACTGGAAAAATGGAAGTCATGCCCAAAGTACTTCCATCTGTCTGGGACCAGTTTTAGTAACCACAGGGCAAAACAGTCCTTCACAAGACTGAATGAAAAAGAACTGTCTGAACTCCAGATCCTGGGGCATTAATACAAAACTGAATTTCATTTTCAAAACCTTGCTTTCATAACACAGCCTACTTAAGTTGTTATTTTATAAAACCTTCACACTCCTATTTCCTTATCTACATTAAGGATGAGTTTTCTTCTCAAAATAATCCAGATATAAAAGCAAATTGTAGTCTGATGCAAAGAAAGTTAGAAAGACAGAAGAAAATTTACACTTATTGGATTCTTACTGAATACACAGTTCTGTATTAATTATTGTGAGGCTACAAAGGAAAAAAATAGATGCATGCCACGACTTGAGTGATCTTACCATTCCTGAAGCAAGATAGGGCAAAAATATTCCAATTTGACAAACGCTAATTGATCAGCTAGTAAGGGCTTAGGTACTGTTACACAGTTGTCTTAAAATGGATATTGTCTACATTTTATCGGTGAAGCAATGTGAATTGCCCATATGGTAAACATATGTATCTTTTTGTTCCTGCCAGTCCGAGTTTACATATGTTATCTTGGTGTAGTCTTTAACAGTATCCTTTTTCACTTTCCAAAGTTTCCCAGTTTTGATTATAAATTATGTGGTCACCTCAATTATCACAGTAGTAGATGGCAGACCTAAGACTGGTTTGCTGGTTTCTTTTGATTTTTTTTTCGAGGACCCATCAACTGCAAGTCAAGGTGTTGTCCTTCAATTTTAGTTGTCGTGGGTGCAAGCTCAGCTCCAAGTTCAGTCACTGCTTTCAATCTAGTTGCGGGGGTTGTGGGGAGGGCCTAGTCCACCATCCCATGGGGGAGTTGAACCAGCAACCTTGTTGCACACTGAGCCCTGTGGCCACCCGTCAGTATCTCACACCTGCTTAGCTCGAGGTGCTGTGTTCAACCTTAATTGTGGGCCAGCGGAGGGGGGGGGGGCACAGCCCAACATCCCATGCAGAAGTAAAACCAGCAACCTTGTTAAGAGCATGCGCTCTCACCAGCTCAGTGGCAGCTCAGCTAGGGCATAGCTCACTGGCCCATGTGGGAATCGAACTGGCAACCCTGTTGCTCAGAGCTGGTGCTCCAACCAACTGAACCATTCGGCCGGCCCTCTTGTGATCTTTTGAACATGGTCTGAAATTGGATGTTCTATACTAAGTATATGGCAGAAATCAATTGATACCTTCTGAAAGTCCACTGCTAACATTATCACTTTCAGGCAATTACTTATTCAGTTTCATGTATGCACTCTTGTACCTTTGTGGCCCATGCTGTCTTCTTGTTCATCCTTATCTGTTCCTTCCTACCTGTATCACAGCCACTACTACACATTTCAATTTAGAACTACAGAACCTCAATATTTGCATTGTTCATTCATCCAAAACATTGGCCTCAAGCTTTCTTGACTCTTTTTAAATTTTATTTTGTAACAATTTTATTTTTAATTTAGCTAATATAGAACATTATATTAGTTTCAGGTGTACCCCATAGTTGTTCAACATTTATATACCTAAATAAATGATCAACATAAGTCCAGCAACCATCTGACACCATACTGTTCTATCACAATTTTATTGACTATATTCCCTATGCTGTATGTTACATCCCCATGACTTATTTGTTTTATACCTGGAAATTTGAACCTCTTATTCCTCTTCACCTTTCCTCCCCTTTTTAATTTTTCAAGTAAGTTAACATTCAATATTATTTTGTATTAATTTCGGGTGTATAGCATAATGGTTAGACGTGTGTAATTTAAGAAGTGATCCCCGACTAGTCTAGTATTCACTTGGTACAATACATAACTATTAGCATATTACTGACTATATTCCCTATGCTACACTTTACATCCCCATGACTCCTTTGGAACTACCAATTTGTATTTCATAATTCTTTCACCTTTTCACCCTGCCCCAACCCACTCCCATCTATCACCCCAACAAATCTAGTACCAATATGACACAATCTATAGTTATTACAATATTATTGACTATATTCCTTATGCTATGCCCTACATTTCCATAATTGCTATATTCCAACCAATTTTTTTTGTTAGTTTCAGATGTACAGTACAATGCAATAGTTGTCCTTTTCACCCTCACAAAGTAACAACCCCCTCTCCCCCTCTATTTCTCTCCCCCCCGATATCATGCTTATCTATTACAATTCCATTGACTCCATTCCCACTCTCTACTCCATGTCCCGTGACTATATGTATATATCATTATAGTTGACATACAATATTATTCAACATCAGCTTCAGAAATCCAATTTGTACTTTTTAGTCCTATCCTCTTTTTTACTCATCCCCAACCCCCCTCCTATCTGGCAACGATTAAAATGTTCTTTGTATCTATAAGTGTGTTTCTGTTTTGTTTGTTTTTTTATTTCATTCTTCAGTTTCCACATGTAAGTGAAATCACATTGCATCTGTCTTTCTCTGTCTGACATACTCCATTCAGCACAATATACTCCAGGTCTTTCCATGCTGCCGCAGATGGCAAGAACTCATTCCCTTCCATGGCTGAGCAATATTCCATTGTATATATATATGTACTACCTCCTGTTTATCCAGTCATACAACTATGGACTCCCAGGCTCCCTCCACATCTTGGCTGTTGTAAATAATGTTGCAATGAACATATAAATGGACACACCCCTTCAAAGTAGCATTTTGGGTTTCTTCAAATAAATACCCAGAAGTGGGGTTACTGGGTCTTTCTTTGTCTCTTGTTGTAGCCTTTGTTGTAAAGTCTATTTTGTCTGGCATAAATATGGCTGCGATAGTTTTTATTTTTATTTTTTGCCTGTGTGTGTGTTTTGGGTTTTTTGGGTTTTCTTGCCTTAGTTCCAAGTTTTGGATAGTTTTTCTTTTTTTAATTAAAAATTATTGGGTTGACAATAGTAAAATCACATAGGTTTCAAGTGTATAATTCTATAATACATCATCTATATATCACATTGTGTGTTCACCACCCAGAGTCAGTTCTTCTTTCATCACCATGTATTTGAACCCCTTTACCCTCTTCTACCACCCCACACCTCCTTTATCCTCTGGTAACCACTAAACTATTGTCTGTGTCTATTAGTTTTTGTTTCTTTATTTGTTTGTCTTGTTCTTTTTTTGCTTTCAGTTTTATATTCTACATATGAGTAGTCATATAGTTGTCGATTTACTCTGTCTGAGTTATTTCATTTAGCATAAAAGTCTCAAGATCCATCCATGTTGTCGCAAATGGCACTACTTTATCTTTTCTTATGGCAGAGTAGACAACTGGTGAGATTGCAGATTGGCGCAGCTGCTATGGAAGGCAGTGAGGAGGTTTCTCAAAATTTAAGACCCAGAAATCCCTCTCCTAGGTGTATACCCAAAATATCTGGGAATATTGATCCATAAAGATATATGTGCTCTGATATTCATTTCTATTTTCAAGACATAACTTTTTCCATCCCTTTACTTTCAGTTTGTGTGGGTCTTTCAATCTGAAGTGAGTCACTTGTAGGCAGCATACATAAGGGTTTTATTTTCGTATTAATTCAGTCACAGTATGTTCTTCATTGGAGCTTTTAATCCATTCATACTGAAAGTAATTGTTGATAGACATGTAGTTATTACTATTTCATTATTCATGTTTTTGATCATCTTTTTTTATTTTGTCTTAAAGGAGTTCTTTAACATAATACTGGGTTAGTGGTGATGAACTTTTTTTTACCATTTTTGTGTTTGGGAAGCTGTTTTTCTGTCCTTCAATTTTATTTTTTTATTATTATTTTTTAAAGATTTTTATTGGGGAATTAGGGGGATAGGAACAGTGCTGGGGAATTGGGGGAAGGGGAACAGACAAGTTGCTGTCGTTTTTTGTTCTTCAATCTAGTTGTGGAGGATGTCGCTTCACTGGCCCAAGTTGGCACCATCATCGCGCTCTTCTCTGGCGAGGCAGATCAGTCGCCGGCTTCTGGACGACCGCTCACTGCGGCTGCTGGCCGCTCACGCCGGCTGCTGGCCGCTCACGCTGGCTGCTGGCTACATACGGTAGCCCATGGCAACCCACTGCCACAGGGGCTGCAGCCTACGCCGTCGCCGGCGACTCCCGGCAGCCCAGCTCCAGGTTGAGCTGTTGTTCAGCATCTTAGCTGTAGAGGGCAGTGTCACTGGCCCTCATATGTGGGATCCGAACCGGGGCCCTCTGGCATCCCAAGCGAGTTCTTAACCATCGCGCCACTCGGCCGGCCCTGTCCTTCAATTTTAAATGATAGTCTTGCTGGATAGAATAGTCTTGGTTGTAGATCCTTGCTTTTCATCACTTTGAATATTTCTTGTCAACCCTTCTGGCCTGCAAAGTTTCTATTGAGAAATCAACTCACAATCTTATGGGAACTCCCTTGTAGGCAACTAACTGCTTTTCTTTAGATACTTTTAGGATTTTCTGTTTATATTTAACCTTTGCCATTTAAACTATAATGTATCTTGGTGTGGGCCTGTTTGGTTCATCTTGTTTGGGACTCTCTGTGTTTTCTGTGCTTTTATGTCTATTTCCTTCACCAGATTAGGAAAGTTCTCAGTCATCATTTTTTTCAAATAGGTTCTCAATTCCTTGCTTTATCTCTTCTCCTTCTGGTACTTCCATGATGCAAATGTTGTTATCCTTGATGATGTCCCAGGGGTCTCTTAATCTATCCTCATTTCTTTTAATTCTTCATTTCAGTTATTGTATTCTTCACTCCTGACCGGTTTTTTTTTATAGTTTCTGGGTTTTTTTTTTTTTTTACGTTTCCTATCTCTTTGCTGATGTTCTCACTAAGTTCCTTGAGCATCTTTATAACCATTGTTTTGAACTCTGTCTCAGGAAGGTTGCTTGCCTTCATTTCATTTAGTTCTTTTTCTAGACTTTTTTCCTGTTTTTTTTTTCATTTGGGGTGTATTTGTTTCCTTATTTTGGCTTCCTCTCTGTGTTTGTTTCTATGTATTAGGTAGATCTGCTAAGTCTCCCAGTCTTGCAAGGTGGTCTTATGTAGTAGTTGTCTTGGGCAGGCTAGTGGCACAGTCTTCCTGGACACCTGTGCTAGGTGCTCCAGGAGTGTTCCTTGTATGGGTTGTGTGTGCCCTCCTGTTATAGTTTAGCTTTAATTGTTATTGGCATGTCAGTGCCTGGGATTGACCGTAAGGCTGACTGGTTGTGAGATTTGGCCATGTCCACAGCTTATGGGCTACTCTGTGACAGGGGCTTACCCCACAAAGCAGTTTTTGCCCCAGTGGGCCTGGCGCCTGTTGCATCCACCCTTTGGGTATGCCATTTGTAAGGCTAATTGGGTGGTGCTCTGCTGTGGTCTGAAGCCAACCTCCAAGTATGTTGTTTCTGGGGCCTCTTGCAAGGCTTCAGTGCAGGCCCAGTTCTGCCACTGCCTGTGATCAGTCCAAAACTACCTAGTAAGAGCAGTCTTGATGTGGCTTCTTTATATCTTTAGTTATAAAACTTTTGTTCAGCTAGATTTCAAATGGTTCTCCAGATTGTTTTTTCTATAATTTAGCTCTAATTTTGATGTGTTAATGGAATGAGGCAAACACAGCATTTATCTACTCCACTATCTTGGATCCTCATCTTTGACTCTAAATTTACAGTAAGTCTACATAGGACATCCATTCCCATGACGATGTATTGAATACAAAATTATTATCAGGAATCATTCCACCTCTTAAAAACTTCAATACCTCTTACATAATACAACTTCCTTCTATTCCTGCTTTCCTGCCATCATTCCTACCCAACAAACTTCCTTCAGTCTCATTCATAGTTGCTTTATGTTTGTTAATACCCATGTTTTCTGCCAGATAATCAAACTATTTTTGGCCTCATTGTCTCTTCTACTCAGCCTGGATGCATCTGTGAAAATCTCATCTGTTCCTTAATTTAAAAAAATATATTTAAGTAACATGAAAACAAAATCAAGTGTTCGCAACCATATCATTTTTCATGAAAACCTGGGTTGTACTGGGTGCTCATTGTATACATGTTGAATAAAGGAATTATGATGAGGGATTTTCTGTTATAGGCTAAATTTTCTCCTTATAATTCTCATAAGGGAGCTCTAAATAGTATATATGAAAGGGCTAGCTGGTATAACACTGGTCTAATGAGGCTGTAGTAATTAGTGAATTCTTCAGGTAAACCAGCTTTATTTGACATACTACATGAAAATAAAATAATATCTTATTCTTTGATCAGCTATGCCACTTGCTATTACTTTTATTGCTGTATTTTATAATATTAGTACTTGAAGATTTGTTTAATCCCTTCTAGGTACTTAACACCTTATTTTAATTGCTGGCCAGTAAGTATGCAGTAGCTCTTAGCCTTTGGGTTCATGCCCTAAACAGCAAGATGTCTTAGAGGAATCATCAATTTATTGGCATAGTTAGCATTACATATTCATATAAGAAGTGCTCCATAATTTATTGATGGATACACATATATTCTCACTCACATATGCACTGAAAAAATAAAACTGCAATTATATAAAAAGAGACAAATGAAAATATGGTGATGGAAGGACAACTGACTCTGAGTGGTGAACACACATATGATATTTAGATTATATGTTACAGATTTGTACACCTGAAACATCTGTAGCTTTACTAACAATTGTCACCCCAATAAACTTTTGTTTGGGTTAAATTATTTTTTATTATGAAATACACATTTTTTAGAATTAGTTTCAGCTGTACAACACAGTGCAATAGTTATACATTTTACCCCTCAAAGTGACAACCCCCCTCTCCCATCCGCTGCCCCATTTCCCCCAATATCATACATATCTATTACAAATCCCTTGACTCCACTCCCACACTATACTCCACGTCCCATGACTATATATATATATATATATATATATATATATATATATATATATATATATATATATATATATATATATATATATATATATATACCCCAATAAACTTTAATTTTGAAAAACAAAATATGTTTTTTAAAAGTATGTACTGGATGATGCCATAGCAATGGTGGCATGAGGTGAGCCCTTTGAAATATCCCCTGGAATTTACCACTCATTGAACAGCAATAATTCCACAAAGGACTCCTTGCACAGCAGACAGGCAAGACTAAGAGACATGTAATGGAAATCATTTAAAGATGGGCAAGTTGGGGAAGGCGGGGAGAAGGAAAGGCAGAAGTACAAAGATGCAGGCCACATGGGGATGCAGGGCTGACCAGAATTCTGAACTCCCTGCATTCCACAGATACCACAGTCATAGGAGAGGGAAGAATTCAGACTTCTAACACTCCTTTTATGGCCCACAGTCCTGCCTGAGGGATAAGCATGTAACATGGCTGATCCCCACCTTCACAGCAGAGACCTTGGAGCAAAGAATGAGAGAAGAAGGGTGAAAACTGCACTTTAATCCCTCACTGTTAAGCAGGGGACAGAAGGCATAGGCACAGTGCCTAGCTGACACCTCCCTAGCCTCCCAGAGCTCACCCTACACCCACCTGCTCAGTGCTGGAAGCAGAGCAGGAGCAGTGTCAGATTTAAAAAAAAAACATAATACTTGCAGTTCTACGAACTGCAGCCTACAGTTATGGACTTGCTACCCAACTAATTCTGGTGAAAGAGAGAGAGACTTGGGTGCAGGATTGGCTGTACTTGTGGTAGCTGCCATTGCTCAAACCACTTCTCACAACACACCCCACCCTCCTCTTATTATCTGGGTCGATCTCTGCAGAGGTAAACAGAGCCACTGAAACACGCTAGCCCTGAATATGGTGCAGGAAGAGCTTTGGAACTTCAGAAGCTCTCCACATCTTACCATGGAGGTGATGTCCTGAGACACAGGAAACCTGCTCACAGAGAAGAAGCCCACCTTCCAGAAAAATCCCCCATTGTAATAGAAGCCAGAACAGTGCAGACAAAATATAAAACTACAGCATGAGAGAGAATACAAGGCTACAGTCAGAGAGAAAATGAAGAATTGTACAAACACCTATAGGAAAGCAAAAGAAAGACTCTTCCTATCAAACTGTTGCAGACACACTACTGGAGATGCCTAGGAAAAGAAATAATAATACATTAATTCGTGTGAATAACTATGGTAACAAGGCAGCTCACAAAGAAAATGAAAATCTCCAGAAAATGAACTTAAAGACATGGAAATGTGTGACATAAATGACAGAGAATTCAAGATTTCAGTTCTAAAAAGGCTCAATGAAATGCAAGAAAACACAGACAGACACCTTAATGAACTCAGAAACATAATCAGAGAACAAAATGAACATTCTACCAAAGAGACTGAAATTTTCTTTAAAAAAGGGAGCTAGATAGAATTTCTGGAGATTAAGAAATCAGTAAAAGACATGAAGAATGAAACAGCCAGCTTAGGTGATAGAGCTGACCAGGTGGAGGAAAGAATCAGTGACATCGAAATTAGAAATATAGAAATGACACAGATCAAAAAACAGAGAGACCTGAGAGTTCAAACAAATGAAAGAACGCTACAAGAATTTTCTGGCTCCAGCAGAGAGAGCAATATAAAAATAATGGAGAGGGGAGCCAGAGAAAACTTAGAATCAAAGTGGAAAGTCAAGACCTCCACCATGTCCTGTGTCTGCTTCATTTGCCAGTTCTGCAGCCAGCCCCTGAAGCTGACTCAGTCTGCCCAGACCTTGGGCCTTGACATCAGCTAACAACCTGTAACTTCTAAGTTCCCCTCAGCTCAGGGGGAGACAGGAGAAACACTGGAGGAAGGCCTTACCAAAAAGCTACAGGATGATGCCTCTTGCAGTCCCTTCCCGGGTGATGGCAGAGTGTCCAGGTACAGTTCCTACGTCTTCACCCTGCTTGGCAAGTTGAGCTCTGGGAGAAATCTCCACTGTATCCAGAAGACCACTAAGGGCATTTTTTGACATCCTTTCTGCTGAAGAACTGGCCCACCCCCTGTGTCAAGACTGTACTGACAGTCTTTTAGAGGAGCTGGACACCCAACTCACTATCTCAAAATCTGAGAGTCAGAACTACAAACACTGTTTGGAGACCCAGGAGAGCATAAGTGAGGGAGGTGCCACAGGAGGAGTTAAAGGACGTGGAGCTGGAGGAAGTGAGACTGGTCCAGGAGCTGAAGGAGGTGGAGAAGAGCCAAGAAAGAGCAGCAGTGGCTCTCAAGGTAGCCCAGGCAGAGATAGAGATGCTGGACCAGCAGGAAAGGCAGTACCAGAGGAAGTACAGTAAATTGCAGTGGCAACAACTGGAACTGCAAGACAAGCTGAGGAGCATGGAGAAGCAGCTGCAGTATGCCCAGACCCAGCTAGCCTGACTGGAGAAAAACAATGTCTTCAAGTCAACGTTTGAGATCCGCCATGATGACCCCTTGGCCATCATCAATAGCTTCAGATTGGGCTGCCTCCCCACTGTCCCCATGTGCTGGAATGAGATTAATGCAGCCTGGGGACAGACAGCCTTGCTGCTCCTGTCTAATACAATTGGACTGGAGTTTCAGAGGTTTCTACTCATCACCTGTGAAAAACATTCCTATATGAAGTTGTTAACAGACGACACCATTGAGCTGCCATTGTTCTGTAACAGTGGGCAAAGTGCTTTCTTGTATAACAAGCTTGACCAGGTGAGATGGTTTTCCTGGACTGCATGCAGCAGTTCAAGGAAGAGGCTGAGCAAGGCGAGCCAGGGCTCTACATGCCTTACAGGATTCACATGGAGAAAGGCCTGATGGAAGACTCTGGAGCCATTGGTGAATTCTGTTCCATTAGAACCCATTTGAACTCAGAGGAGCAGTGGACAAAGGCACTCAAGCTGATGCTTATAAATTTTAAGTGGATTCTTGCTTGGGTCTCCTTAAGCATGAACAGCAGAAGTTTATTCGTAAAAGAAAATACACTCTGAGATGTAGAGTGGGCTGACCCAAGGGAGGGAAGCAGCCCTTTCCAGCACATTTTTGTCCTTTCTTCCCTGTACCTTTCTCTTCCCCTCTTTCCCATCTGGACAAATTCAAAATGACAGCAAAGATTAAGTTACAAGACAAGATTACTTCTGTAAAAAGAGATAAAGAATTATAGAGAGAAAGAACTGATGATGAGGAGGATTGGGATGAGATGAGGGTGAAAGGTAGAGGTCTTCAATTTTTTTTTTACCTGAGCCATCCTGCCATCTGTTGGCAGCTCAGTGGCAGCTCAGCTTGGGATAGGCATTGAACTGCTGTTGCTCAGAGTTCACTCTTGAGCGAGCTCTTAACCAACTGAGCCACTCGGCCGGCCTGAGGGCTTCAATTTTTTATGAGAAAATAAAAGTAATTGGGCCACTGATATATGTAGTAGAACTTTTGAAGGGGGGACATTCAAATATCATTAAGTTTTTGCTGTAATGTATAGTGTGCACCTCTCTTCTTCATCCCTGAGAAACTTTAAATAAATTTCTACACCTTCTCCAATGGAACAAAAAAATAATGGGGATACCAGAAAAAGAAGAAAGGGAAAAGAGTGACAGAGAGTGTATTCAAACAAATAATTGAAGAGAAGTTCCCAAAGTTGTGGAAATAACTGAATCTTTGAATCCACAAAGCAAATAGAACACCTAATTACCTCAATCCACACAGGCCTCTTCCAAGGCACATTGTATTGAACCTGTCAAAAATTGACAACAAAGAATCCTCAAGGCGGCCAGGAAAAAACAAGATAGTAACCTACAAAGGAAAGCCCATTAGATTATAATCAGATTTTTCAGCAAAAACCCTACAAGGCAGAAGGTAGTGGCATCAAATATTCAAACTATTGAAAGAGAGAAATTATGAGCCAAGAATAATATATGCAGCAAAGATATCCTTTAGATATAAAGGAGGAATAAATACCTTTCCAAACAGAGAGAAGTTGAGGAAATTTTCTAACACAAAAACTGCACTACAAGGAATACTGAAGAAGGCTATTTGACCTGAAACAAAAATAAAAACAATACAAAACCATGAGTAGTATTAGGAACAGAAAGACAGAAGAAGAAAATGGCTACCCCTACACTATACACTTAAATGCAACATACAGGGTAGAGAAGAAAAAAAATACACTTAATGGAAAAGAGAACTAGCTACTGCAGCTAAGAAATGAACTCACAGAATAAATAGGGATATTTTGTGACAACAAAAACATAAATGATAGAGAGGAAACCTCTGAACTTGAACAAGGGAATGGGGAAGGAAGCATTGTGAAGAAAATGACATACTCTAAATATGAAAATTTCTTTTACATAAACTTGATGGGAACATTCAAAAATACAAAATCCAGAACTGAAATATATAACACAAGAAAAGAAGAAACAGATGGAAAAATCATAGAATATGACCACACTGAAACAATATACAGCAACAAACAGGCAAAGGAACAATGAAGACATCATCATACCACAAAACTAAAAATAAAATGATAGAAAATCCTCATATAGCAATAATCGCCATAAATGTAAATAGACAGAACTCACCCAAAAAAGGCATAGACTAACAGATTGCATCAAATAACTAAACTCATCCATATGCTACCTCCAAGAGACACATCTCAGCTACAAAGAAAAATATAGACTCAAAGTGAAAGGGTGGAAATTGACATTTCAAGCAAATGGTATTGAGAGTAAAGCAGGTGTAGGTATACTGATATCAGATAAAAAAGACTTCAGGATAAAAATGGTAACAAAAGACAAAGATGGACATTTCATAATGATAAAGAGGATTATAAAACAAAAAGACATGACAGTCATCAATATTTATAACCCAAAGCAGAGAGCACTGAACCATACAAAACAACTACTACCAGAACTAAAGAAATAAATTGACCAAAACACAATTATAGTAGGGGACCTAAATACAACATTGACAGCCATGGATAGATCACCCAAACGGAAAATAAATAAGGAAATATAAGCCCTAAATGAAACATTTGATGAAATGAACATAATTGACATTTATAGAACACTTCATCATAGAACATCAGACTACACATTCTTTTGAAGTGTAAATGAAACATTCTCAAGGATACACCATACATAGGAACATAAAACTAGTCTCAGCTAATGTAAGAAGACTGAAATCATACCAAGTATATTCTCTGATCACAATATTTTGAAATTGGATATCAACTGCAAATAAAAAAGCAGGAAAACACACAAATATGTGGAGAATAAGTGACATAATTTTAAAGAACAACTGGATCAAAGAAGAAATAAGAGGAAAAATCAAAATACACATAGAAACAAATGAGAATGAAAATACATCCTACCAAAATTATTAAGATAAAGTGAAAGTAGTTTTAAGAGGAAATTTTATATCATCACAGGTGTGTCTCTAAAAAGAAAAACAGTCCCAGATAAGTAACTTCATGTTACACCTTAAAGGACTAGAAAATTAAGAACAAATGAAAACCAAAGTCAGCAGAAGGAATGTAATAACAAAAATCACAGCAAAACTAAATTAAACAGAGAACAAAAAGACAATAGAAAAAATAATGCAAAAAAAGCTGGTTCTTCGAAAACATTAATAAATTGACAAACCCTTGGCTAGACTCACTAACATTAAAAGACAAATGGCACAAATAAACAAAATCAGAAATGATAGAGGGGAAAGTTACCTGGGATGCCACAGGAAAACAAAGGATCATCCAAGAATACTATGAAGGACTATATGCCACCAAATTCAATAACCTAGAAGAAATGGACAAGTTCTTAGAAACATATAGTCTTCCTAGGCTGAATCATGAAGAACTGTTAAATCTCAATGGATCGATCAACAGTAAAGAAATTAAATTTGTCATCCGAAACCTTCCCCAAAGCAAAACTCCAGGACCAGATAGCTTCGCTAGTGAATTCTACCAAATATTCAAAGAGGATCTAACACCTCTGCTACTCGAAATCTTCCAAAAATTTGAAGAAGAGACAGTACTTCCTAACTCATTTGATGAGGACAACATTACCCTGATACCAAAGGATAACAGAAAGGAAAAATTATGGACCAATATCTCTGATGAATTTAGTTGCAAAAATCCTAAACAAAAATTCTAGCAAATTTAAGGCAACAATGCCTTAAAAAATATATACATCCAGACCAAGTGTGGTTCATTCCAGAAGCACAAGGATGGTTCAACATACACAAATTGATCAATGTGATAGACCACATAAACAAAATAAAGGACAAAAATCATATGATTGTATCAATAGATGCAGAAAATATTTGACAAGATAAAACATCCATTTATGATTGAAACACTTAATAAAATGGGTATAGAGAGAAAATACCTTAAATAATAAAGGTTATATGACAAACCCTTAACTAATACCATAATTAATGGTGAAAAACTGGAGCCTTTTCTCTGTGTTCATGAACATGACAGGCCTGTCCCTTATCAACTCTGCATTTCAACATAGTATAAGAAGTTCTAGCCAGAGCAATCAAGCAAGAGAAAGGAAGAAAAGACATCAAAATAGGGAAAGAAGAAGCTAAATTTCCACTTTTTGCAGTTGACATTATGCTACATTAGAAAACCCTAAAGACTCCACCACAAGCTATTAGAAACAATAAACAAATACAGTAAAGTTGCCAACTATAAAATCAATGTACAAAAGTCCATTGCAATTCCTAATACTTACAATGAAACTCAGAAATATAAACAAAAAAAAATTCCTTTTGCAATTGCAACAAAATGAATAAAATATCAAAAAATAAAATTAACCAAGGATGTGAAAGGCCTATACACTGAAAACTATAACACATTTTTAAAAGAAATTGAAGAAGACACAAAGAAATGGAAAGACATTCCGTGTTCATGAATTGTAAGAATCAACATAGTTAAAATGGCCATGTTGCCCAAAGCAATACACAGATTTAATGCAATCCCCATCAATATCCCAATGGAATTTTTTAAAGAAATAAAAAAAATTCATCAGATTTGTAAAGAACCACAAAAAATCTCAAATAGCCAAAAGAAGCCTAAGAAAAAAGCATAATGCTGGAGGTATCCCACTCTGACTTCAGCTTGTACTACGAGGTGAAAATAATCAAAACAGTATGGTATTGGCAAAAAAACCAAAAGACACACAGACAAATGGAATACAATTGAGAACCCAGAAATAAACCCACATCAATATGGACAGATAATTTTTGACAAGGAAGCCAAAAACATACAATGGAGAAAAGAAAGCTTCTTCAATAAATGGTGCTGGGAGAATTGGAAAGCCACATGCAAAAGAATGAAACTAGACTGCTATCTGTCACCATGTACCAAAATTAACTCAAAGTGGATCAAAGACCTAAACATAAGACCTGAAACAATAAACTGCATAGAAGAAAACATAGGTAATAAACTTATGAACCTTGGGTTCAAAGAGCATTGTATCAAGTTGACCTCAAAGGCAAGGGAAGCAATAGCTAATGTAAATTAATGTGACTATATCAAACTAAAACGCTTCTGCACAACAAAAGAAACCATCAAAAAAATAAAGAGGCAACCAACCAAATGGAAGAAGATTATTGAAAACAACACTTCCATTAATGGTCTAATACCCAAAATATATAAGGAACTCACATTGCTCAACAACAACAACAAAAATAAAACAGTCCAATTAAAATATGGGCAGAGGACCTGAATAGACATTTCTCCAAAGAGAACATACAAATAGCCACAAGGTATATGAAAAGATGCTCAACATCACTAATAATCAGAGAAATGCAAATAAAAACCACAATGAGATATCAACTCACACAAGTTACCAACAAGACAAATAATAACAAGTGTTGGGGAGGCTTTGGAGAAAAAGGAACTTACAATACACTGTTTTTGGGAATGCAGATTGGTGCAGCTACTATGGAATGCAGTGTGGAGATTCCTCAAGAAATAAAAAATGGAATTACCATATGACCCTGCAATCACTCTCTTGTGTATCTACCCAAAAAATCTGAAAACATTTATCTGTAAAGATATATGTACTTCAGTGTTCATTGCAGCTTTATTTATAGTGGTGAAGACATGGAAACAACAGAACTGTCCCTGGATAGAGGATTGGATAAAGAAAATGTGATATGTATATACACAATAGAATATGATGCTGCCATCAGAAAAGATGAAATAGTGCCATTTGCAGCAACATGGATGGATCTTGAGATTATAATGCTAAGTGACATAAATCAGACAGAAAATGTAAAGAACCGTAAGATTTGACTGATATGTGGTATATAAAACTGAAAACAACAAAGAAACAAGACAAAGAAATCAAGAAGCAAAAACTCACAGACACAGACAATAGTTTAGTTCTTTCCTGAGGGTATGAGGGGAGGTGGAATGGTAAGTGAGGGTAAAGAGATCAAATATATGGTGATGGAAGGAGATCTGACTCTGGGTGGTGAAGACACAATGTGGTATACAGATGATATACTACAGAATTGTACACCTGAAATCTATGTAACTTTACTAACAATTGTCACCTCAATAAACTTTAATAAATAAAATAAGTATGTACCACTTATCAATCAATAATTTCTTTCATGTAATAAATAACTTTATAAATATTTGACTATTTTAAATAGTCCTGTCACATAAGTAGGCACTTGTGAAATTTATTTTATTACTCATCCTGAAATTTTCTTGAAGTCCCAGTTTCTTTGTAGTCATGCAACTTTGATCCAGCTTTATTTCATTAGTCTTTGGTAGACTTATGTTTCTGACAATGGCAGACTAGTTATTTTCAGATCTATCCATCTACTGTGGACATCAATAAAATCTCGATAAAACATAAAAATAACACTTTGATAAAAAGTAATGTAATATAATATAAATTACACACAGTATATATATATATATATATGTATATATATATATATGTGTGTGTGTGTGTGTGTGTGTGTGTGTGTGTGAGACTATATCACAAATTGTAGTTCTGGATTTATAAAAGAAGAGCGTTCCTGTTAAACATTCAAGGTTTTCAGCTGGGAACTTAAAGGGCTACACTCCAGAGTAAGGGCTAACAAATTCTCCCAAGGAAACTCAAAATTTCATTGTCTAAGGAAATTTGGATTGCTAGTGCCTTCACCTAGCTATTTGCCAGAATGAAAATTAAAACGTCTTTGGAGGAAGGTAAAACCATCTACAACCTCAAATTTATCTAGAATCTTGTGTGCAATTATTTGGATTGAAATAGAACATAACTAATTATGCACAAATAAAAGATTTAAGGCGTTAGAGAAAAAAATACACATTACAAATGGGAAAACAGGAGATTCATATGTTGGAGTTATCAGACAAGGATCATACAATAATTATGAATAATTATACTTAAAGAATTTAAAGAAAATAAAATTTGTCAGAGAACTAGAAACTAAGAATTAAGAACCATATGGAAATTCTAGAATTTAGAGATATACTAATTGAAAATAAAAACTTTAAAAAAAAGAAAAGAAAAGACAGATAAATCTTCTGAAAGCCAAAGACAAAGGACAAGGTTAAAATCAGCCAAAGACATTTTTTTACAAAGTCCCATTACCTTCCAAAGAATACGAAGAAGACAAATAGCTGATTTTTTTTACAGGAACGACTAAAGGAAGAATTAACCAGGAGTTCTTTAAAATACTGAAAGGAAATTATTACAAGCTTACCTTACAACTTACAGTGAAAATATCCTCATACATGCAGGCAAAATAAAATATCTTCAGACAATCAAAAACTGAAGGAACTAATTACTGACAAATTTTTGCTAAAAGACATACTAAGAAGGAAATATTTATTAAAGGGAAATGATCTAAGTTAGAAGTACAGTAATGTAGAAAAATAATGAATTCTTTAAAGGGTAAATTTGAGTGGATATTGATCACTTGAAGCAATAATAATGCTAAATTGTGTGGCTTTAAATATGTATAGAATCAGAACTCCTGGCAACAATGTCACAAAATGGAAGAGGAGCATGAATAGAGGTAAAATATTAAAAAGTCCTTGCATATTTGCAAAGTAATAAAAGCACTAATTTACATTACACTTTAATTAGACAAGGATGCATGTTATAATCTCTAGGGTAACCATTAAATGATATGAAATGATTTATTACTAACAGGTTAATAAAAGTAATAATATACCATATACCAGTGAAACCACATGGTTTTAATTTTAAAAAATAAAAATAAAAGCAATAATATAATAGAAAGGAAATAATAGAGAAAAAGAAACACTCACTTGATAAATTCAGAAGAAACCAAAGGAGAAAGAGAACATAGCCAAGACAGTCCAAAAATGAAAATAAATGCATAGATATACACCCACATGCATCAGTAACTACATTTTAAAAATGACTATAGACTCCAAATAAAAGACAAATATTGTCAGGCTAAAATTGAAAATAAAACCCAAACCCATGCAATTTACAAGTGACATAGTTTAAATATAAGGAAATATAACACTTGAAAGTAAAAAGTGAAAAAAATTATACCATTCGTACAACTAACCCAAGGAAGCTAATGGGACTATATTAGTATCAGAGATTTAAGGTTAAAAAAATAGATAGGGGAAGAGATAAAGAGACAATTTTTATAATGATAAAATGTGAACTTAACAAGACAGACTAATTCTAAATCAGCATGCATCCAATAATATAGTTTAAAAATATATAAAGCATACATTGCCAAAAGAAAAAGAATGTACAAATCCACAATCAGATTAGGAGAAACTAACATGCTTCTCTCACTAAGTGACAAAACAACCAGACAGAAAACTAGTGAAGATGTAGAAGATATAAACAAATAGTCTTAATATGGGCTTTTCCAGAAGCAGATCTGGAGACAAAGATCTAAATGTTAGTAATTGATTTTGGAGGTCCAGGGAATATCACTTAGTAGACTGGGGTATTGGGAAAGAAATGAAAAGCAGCTAATGCTGTGTGCTGCTGTGAGTAATGGAGCTTAATCTTGTGAGTAAGCTCTCAGAGAAAGTTTAAAAAACCCCAAAAACTTCCTCAATATTACCCCAACTAAGGGGTAATAGATCTGGAATATCTATATACCTACTCCCAAGATTCAGCAGTGAAGAGCTACTTTCTAAGAATATAAATTGTGCAGCACTTCGGACCTACAATGTGCAAAGGACAGCATGACCTTCCACCTTTCTGGAAAAAGCCATTGGTCACAGAGTTGTAAGTCACTGGCAGTTTGAAATAAGTCAGAGCACATCGTAGTGTTCCAAGGATATGAGTGAGGCTCTGACAGCATCTGTTACAACAATTAACAAAAGTGACCTAATTGACCTATATAGGAAACTGAACTGAAGAACTGTAGCATACACATTATTTCCAAGTACACATGGAACAATGATCAAAATAGACCGTATGCTGGGCCACAAAGCAAACCTCAACAAATTTTAAATTATTAAAATCATACTGAATATGTTCACTGATCACAATAAAATTAAAGCAGAATTTGCCAGAGAAATTGCAAATGTTTGTATATTAAATATCATATTCTAAATAACCCATAGCTCCACTTTTAAGAAAAACTGATGTTGTCTATTTGGGCCGAGAAGGCCTCCCTGGGGTAGAAAAAAATGTATTCCAAGACATGGGAATTATTCAGAGAAGAAAGGTGGTAAAAATGCATGTTCTGTACTGAGGGAATGATATGTGTGAAGGCTAGAGAAGTCAGAGGTTTCTTGGAGGAGGTGTCTTTATATGGGCCTTAAAAATACTATTAAGATTTGTCTGGGCAGAGAGGAAAAAAAAGAAAGGACATTGCAGGCAGAAAAAAATTTAAAGCAAAATAAGAATGAATACAACATGGTGGTGTCAGTGAACCTTAATGTAATCTAGATTCTTCATTGGGTAGACATGGGGTTATGTTGGAGAAGTAGGATGAGATCAGATAATGTTATGGGGGGCAGATGATAGCTATGGCCCAATACACAAGAGGCACCTGTGTATATACTTAGTTAGCAAGCTTCTTTGATAAGGGAAAGTTCAGTAGAACATTATTTAAAACCCTAAATTTACCCATAGAGATATTGAAAGCCACTGAGTAAATAGAGAGGGTGCCAAAAAATGTATACACATTTTAAGAAAGGAAAAAAAAACTATTAAAATTGTAAAACTCAATATATACCAATAACGAAAGATTAATACACGTCACATTTGACTTCTGCAATTACAAGAGATGCTCAAAGTGGATACCATCAGTGTCCAGACACTTCTGATTATGGCGAACTACTGCTTGAGCAACATTGGCCAAAGTGTCCACTTATGTACATGTTTTTGGCATCCCAGATATATCATCTTAATCATACATGTAAAAGTGTTTCACCTTCTGTTCCAGGGAAGGCATTCTTCTGTTTAGTATGTATTGTAACAGCGAGTTTCTATCAAGCCCAATGTGACTTAGTAGGAGATTGATACAGTAGAACGAGCTAAAGTCTGCTCATTCTTGCTCTTCCAGCAGTCCAGCAGGAATGTCCTGTTTCAGTTAATTGAATATCCTGTACATTTACCATGCAAACACAGAAGTTTTAGCAACATTTATAAAATCTGAGCACAACTCATCACTTTATGCAGATTAAGAACTTAAAATTCATGTGCTTAAATTATCTTTCAGTTCATATCAGTTTATCTCTCTTTGATGATTCAGAAAGCTCTTTAGAATCTTAGAGTTAGCACCTCAGTGTCATCTATGGAAACATTGACTTTTACTAGATTGTGTGTTCAGAAATGCTAAGACTAGAAGTATCCAGTCAGGTATTGATGAAGAAAAGAATAACTTATAAGATGATACTTTAAATCAGTATGGGAAAAAAGAATAATGGGGTATTGGGAAACCTTGAAGAACATCCTGCCAACAGTTGTACACGTTGAGGAGAGTGTCTTCTGTGTTGAGCGTTAGGGACGTAAGACTGTGTATTAACCAATTAGAATGCACAAGGAAGATACCGTTTCCATCCTAAATCATAGTGAATATATTATATAGCTCTGTTCATTCACAATGATTGCCTTCTACATCCCTAGCCTGGCCTCTTATTTCAAGATGAAAGTGCATCACCATCCTTGGATTCTATTCTGTTAGGTTCCATATCTCCAGAGTTCTGAAACCCTGAATATTGTAGATGGAGAAATTAAGGTAGGACACCATAGTAGGAATCCACAGGGACAAGGAAGCTTTACAATATATGCAAGATGAAATGGAGAACTAAGAAAAGAGACCACATGTATAATTATTTTTTTCTCAAACTTGTGATATGTCTGAAGGGTTTCATGTACTGTTTGGTTCTCTAGAAATCCAATTTACAAAAAAAGGGATAGAAAAGTTCAAATCCCTGCTATATTAATGGAGTACTATTATGTATTACCTGTAAGTACACTAGCTGTAGAAAGGTCAAAATTTGAAATACCACAAGTAGATTAACCACTCCTCCCACTCATACACTACTCATTTATAAACTAGTGTCATAGGGAAAGAAAGACCTGACAACTATATTCTAAGTGTTCTATATTGCATCAAACCTTTCCACTAAACAATTCTTCCTCAGGGGATACTCTCTAATCTGAGGATTATCCAAACCAGATACCAGGGGATGAGGCAAAGTACCTGCCTCTGGCTAATAGCTCTCTGGATGTAGGAGTGGATTAACTATGGCCTGTGGGCCAAATTCAGACTGTTGCTTGTTTTTGTAAATTGTTCTCTTGGAGCAGGACCATACCTATTCATTTAGGTATTGCCATGACTGCTTTCCCATTACAACAGCAGGATTAAGAAGGTGTACAAGAGAAAGAATAGCCTGCAAAGCCAAAAATGTTTACTATCTGGTTCTTTAGAGAAAAGTTTCATTAATACCTGGTTTATGGTAATACATGACTTGGAAACTGTTAGGCCGTCTGAGTGCCTCAGTTGGTTAAGAGCTCGCTCAAGAGTGTGAGAGTGTGAGCTCTGAGCAACAGCAGTTTGATGCCCGGCTCGAGCTGAGCTGCCACAGGGTGCTCTGCTAAAAAAAAAAAAAAAGAAAGAAAGAAAAGAAAAGAAAAGAAATAAACTGTTGATGAATGAAAAACAACCCATAAAAACAAATGCCCCTCAGGTACCTTCTGTTCCCCTACACCCTCCTGTTGTTCTCTCTTCATCTTAGCTGAAGATCCCCATAGGAAAAGCCTTTTACAAACAAATGAGCTTTTTTATGATTTCAGTAAGTAGAAAAATAGATAGGGAGAAAACATTCAGAATATAGAACACTTAAGTGGTAGTGCTGAACTAAAGAGGGCAAATTTAAGAGAGTTTAAGTTAGCATGAGGGCACTTAGGACCCGGAGAGAGATGGGTTTTTTGGGGGTATATTCCTAGTGCTTATTTATTTAAAAAATTTTACTAGGAACTTTCTGACTCATACACAGCAAATAGGCAGTAAATAACTCTTCTCTAGCCGATGTATTCATTCATTCATTACAAATTTTTGAGTCAGATACTAGACTGGATGTAGACAATGCAACAGTGAATAATCAGAGCTTGGTTTCTCTTGTCATACAGCTTAGTTTAGTGGGGAAATCAGGAATTAAAGACATAATCACAAGGAGTTATAATTCTGATAAATACCACAAAGGAAACCTATAGGATGAGAAGTTCTACTCTAGACTGGAAGGGTCAGAGGTAAAGAGTCAATAATGACAATATTGAGAAAGAACATTTAAGCTAAGTCCTGAAAGGTGGATAGCAGTTTGTATGAATAGCTGCTCCTTTTCCCATTCCTGTTCTTGCCTGGGGTAAGAACTTGGTCTTGCCTTCCCCTCCTCCACTGTAAATAATCCCCTGCCCTTGGATTTCAGCTCTCATCTTATTCAATTAGTTTTACTATTTAACAATCAAATCAGCTCTTGTGGACTGGCCTGAGAAGCCAGACACCACTAAAAGTGTTAGAACATAGGTTGTGTACCTGGTTGAGATTTGTCTGCAAAGGCAAATACCATGTGTTTGGAAGTTGGAAAACATTTGTACTATAGGTCTCAGCTCAGGGTGCCTAAAGCTTATTTACTCATAGATTACAGTGGACTCTGTCTGGCCATAAAAATGAAGTAATACCACATTGGTCCAACTCAAGGTCAAAAGATGAAAGTTGTACGTGTGTGTGTTTGTTCACATACATACCCTCGGCCTCCCTCTTCTTTCCAACTAAATTATAATACTCAATCTTTTGTCCATCACTGAACACCTTCGCCTTGGGTTTTCTGACATTCTGCTCCCCTACTTCTTCTTTTCTTTCTTCCTTGTTTGTTATTTCATTTCATAGCATTTCTCTCAAGGAAGAAAAAGTTTTATCTTCTGCTTAAAGGTTTGTGTCACCAGCAAGCAGATCGAAAAAAAATATTTTGGTACAAGTGTCCTTCTAGGCACAGCTGTAAACTTACCATACTTGTCACTGACTACTTAAGCCATGTGGAAGATTGATAAGTTGCAAATATTTACAACTATCTACTAAAAAAACCACAGCCTACTGTGATTCAATTATAGTTGCCCATATGCCCCTTATAACAGTGCCACAGCTTAACTAATATTATGATGGAAAGTTCTGCTTAATAAAGATTTCCATCTTGAGTTATGGCCCACTTATTTCAAGCAATATGCATTTACATAACCTTCATTTTTGCCCCCCTTAAAAACCAACAGCCCGAATAACAGTTAACTTTTTATTAGGATTAAACTTTTCATATTTCTGTCCTAGAGTTTCTTGCATTGTCAGATCTCCTTCCTCTTTTCTCTTCTGATGTCTTGCAATAAGTTTCATGGCAACTGTGAGAACGAAATGAATATGCAACCACAGAACAGCCTCTTCCTTGTCCTGGAGTTTCTGAGGGATGTCCAGTGGAGATAGTCAAATTCCAGCTGAGATACTCAAGTGTCTCTCAAAGCAATGAGGACTCCGCTTGCTCTGGGTAACTTGATATATCTTTGTCCTTACCCCACCTGTGTTCTGGTCTAGCTTTACCTAAAGCTTTGATTCTACTTCCATAACCATGGCACTGCCATCACCATTTTCAGAAGTGAAGCCTACACTACTCTATTCTCTGGTGTTGCTTCTTAAGTTCTGTTTCATTCCAGCTTCTTTATCCACTACTACTTTCCTTTGGGTGTTACTTATTTTCACCAGCCTTTGGTCCTTTTACACTTCCACAGAATTAGATCATTTTATTGAAGATTGGTGTATCCTTAAAAGGTGAGACAGCATATCATAGGCATAGAGAACAGTGTTTCTCATAATTTAATGTGCGTAAGTATCTCCTGGGGATCTTCTTAACATGCAGATTCTAATAGTAGGTCTGGAGTGAAGCCTGATAATCTGTATTTCTAATATGCTCCTATGTATTGCTGATGGTCTTGGTACACAGGAAGATTAATACCTAACATACATGGTTATGTATTCAGTAAGTCAACCAAGAAAAAGTGCCTAGTAAGAAAATGAAGAGAATCAACATATTTTTGAATTCTTACTTTGGGAAAAATTGTACTATGAGATTTCCATATATGACCTAATTTAAACCTCACAAGAACATTATTAGGAAACTACTATTAACCCCATTTTCATTATAAAGATACAGGGTTAATATAGTATAGGTGCCATGTCCAAGGTTCCAAAGATACAAGTGTTCCTGATACAATATTCAAGTTCTTAACCATTCCATTATACTACATCTGCATTTATTAAGAAAGTAGGCCAAAGGAAGAATTACTTGGAAAGTTAAGACTATTCATTCCGGCCCAAAATATAGCCAAATAATGCAGGTGTTCAAATGAGGTTATTTACCTGAATATGGTGTACAGGCACTTAACTATCAAACAATTGGTTAGACAAGATGATAGTAAAGATTCCTTTCAATAACTAAGATTCTATGATGCTGTATTCAGTAATGGTGACATTTCAGATGACAAATATTTATCACTCTTTTGGATTGAGAAAGGGTGCAAGATGCCCAATGGGGTTCAAATAATCAGCTTTACCTCTGTTAAATCTATATTTGTAAACTGGATTTTGTTCTAAAACTAAAATTGGGCTTCTTACTTCCTCAACAATCCTAACTTTAAGATATTAGACTCCACTAAAGGGCAGCCATGATTTATCAATCCAGATGAAAACATTAAAAAAGAAAACTTCAAGTACATATGACGTTCACCTTGCCTAAACACAGAATGTTCAGGAGAGGGGAGAGAGAGAGAGAGAGAGAGAGAGAGAGAGAGAGAGAGAGAGAGACAGAGAGACAGAGAGAGAGAGAGAAGCTTGCCTTTTCAATACATTTATTTTTTCTTCTCGTTAAAACACAATCCTTGGAAAGGAGTCTCTAGGATTTACAAGACAAACTGGAAATATTTTCTCCAAAATAACTCTCATGTCCTCTTTACCCTGGAAAAGAGAAGCAGAAGCCTGCTTATATAAAATCTTAAGTAGGAATCATGGGACAGGTGAAAAAGTATCCTCTTCCAGGTAATGATGAACAGGTACTTTTTGACCTGGCAGCATAGAATAGAGGTTAAATGTACGGACTCTACTTAAGTTGAAGCCAACCTTCAAATACCAGGAGATAAGAAGGACAAATATCAACATGGAAAAAGCAGCATAATGTCAGAGGATGTGTAGAATAAAGCAAAGGGAAGCAACAGGACATCTGATGTACCTTACAAAATAAGAGCCTCATCATAATCTAAAAGTGTTCACTGGAAATACATCAGACCAAATTGAGAATAACTACTGAAAATGGATGGGGGGATAAAGATGTAATATAGAATAGGTTAAGTAAAAACCCTGTCATCTTGAATTAGAATTGGAAGTATACATATGAACTCATGGGGTATTCTATCATCTATCTATCTATCTATCTATCTATCTATCTATCTATCTATCTATCATCTATCTATCTATACCAGTACTATACATGAGGAAAATCTAGAAATATTAGGCAAAGAAGTCGTAATAAGTTGTGTAACATGTAGATTGCAAACTTGAAATACTGTATTCCATCAAAAGACACTAGGGTGTCATAGAGAAATGGCTGATTCTGGGTCAGTCACATCTTAACATACAAGATAGTGAGAATGCTATAAAAAATTATTAGGGTTATGTTAAAAGAATTCATGGGTCGATCTGAAAAGAATCTTACTGATTAAATATGGGAAAGTCAGACATTCAAAAAAGATTACAAGAAGGAAATAATGTCAGCAAAATGGCACAGTAGGCAGCTCTAAGCTTTCTACCAAAGAAGCATCAGCAAACAACCACAAATTGTCAGAATCAACTTTGTTAGAGTTGTAGAAAACAGTCAACAATTTAGAACAATCAGCTGAACATTAAATCAAGAAAAAGGCAACTTTGAAATAATAAAGCTGCACAGGATTTACACTAGCCTTTGACCCACTTCCTCCTGCATGGTGACAATCTTGAAGATGGAAATTTGAATTCCTAGTGTGGGATTCTGGTCCCTGAAGCCAAATAGAGCAGAATAGACCTTATTCACAAATTATTGTATATGTCTGTTCTAACTTGTCTGGGATACCTGAGCAACAATGCAGGACAATTTATTTCACCTAACTCATAGGTCAGGCTGGAAAAGTGGCAGGCTTTGATAAAAATGCTACAAGATAAAACAACAACCTAAAGATGCCTGAAAATAAAACATACAATAGTCCACATAAGGCCCAGGAAACAAAAATGGGGAGTTTATTTGGGAAATTAGTACACCTAAAAGAACTTGTATATATAGGAAAATTTAGAAAGTAACATGCATGTTCAGTGAATACCTGAGAACACTAAGCTTTCAACTAAGGCTGATCCCTAAGATCAGTTCAAGCCTGGCAAAGAGTGGAAGAAATATCCCTGAACAGAGCAAATCTGCAAAAACTGGGAAAAGTCTTAGTGTTTTAGTTGAGGGGCGGTGGTTACTGTATTTTTTCTTCTTTATATTTTATAGCTCCTGGCATTCAAGAAAATCTATGTCAAAATATTAACTGAACACATACTAAGGAAGAGACACTTTAGTGGCCACACACAACAATAAATATATTTACAAAAATAGTTTGAGAAAGCCACTAAACAAAAGAACTACTATAGCCTTCATAAGAATAACAAAAAGCAAACCCTGGAAGGGAGAGAATCAGATTTCCGGAGTTACCACATTATATTATTCAAATTTCCCATTTTCAACAACAAAAAGCATACCAAGAAACAAGAAAATATGGCACAGAATCTGGGAAGATAGAAAAATAGGTAAATGCTACCCCTAACACCTCCCATGATCACATTAACATTATAATTAAATTATAGAAAAATCAACCTCAAGAATTATCTGAAGACTAGCTGAACAGAAACCCTATAACTAAAGATATAAAGAAGAGGCCACTTTGAGACTGGTAGCAGGGGCAGAGATGCGAAACAGGCTGACCCCAAACCCACAGATACTGATTAAGCACTGGGAGGGATGCCTCGGGGTCAAAGGTCCACCCTGAAGAGTGAGGGGTCTCAGCCCCACACGGGGCTCTGCAGCTCAGGGGACCTGTTCCAGGAAGAGGAATCTCCATTACATCTGGCAGTGAAAATCAGCGTAGATGCTGTCTGTCCGTCCCAGTGAGACAAAAGGCATCTGGGAACACAGACACCCCCTTAAAGGGCCTGTGCACCGAGTAATTTGCTTGAAATAACTCACACTGGGCTCTGGCAGAGACGCAGCAACTCGAGAGGTGACAGAGACATACAGAGAAGACTGAGTTGTGTGGCATCAGAGCAAGAGCTAGAAGGACAGCCACCATTATCCTTGTGTGGAGCCTGCTACACGTGTAGCCTAAGGCAGGTTCCATTTTACCTGTGTTGAACTTTCCTGCACAGGGTAAAATCTGAGACTGCAGTGGTCTGGTAAAATCCACACACCCCACCTCGCTGACTGCCTGGCACTCCACCCTGCCCAGGTAGTGTGGCATCACCTGGGTCCCCCTAAGCCCCTGGGTGGTTGGCCCTGAACCACAAGCTGCAGGCATCTTCTATAGCAGTGGCCTTGAAAACTTTCAGTGCTGGATCATCAGTCTGAGCTGATGCTATGGCCTTTCTTGGGAAGTTTGCAGAGATCTGCAGGCTAGAGGTGAGTGACAACAGCATGGTGTTCTCAGGGTGTTTTGCGGAGTGGCCATAAAACCAATACTGGTGCCAAAACTGAATCTGCATTAACTTATTGAAAAACCACAATCCACATCTGGTGTCTGCCTCCAACCCCACCCAGCCTAACTTGGAGGACATCACTGGGAGCACTGTCAGCATCAGTTCAGGCAGCCCACCCCACGTACCAAGGAGGCTCAATCAGCATCTGATCCTTATAGGCAGTGGCAGTTAGCAACAAGCCTGAGGGGACCATGGGGCTTTTCCTAAGCTGCCCCAGGCCTGATACTGGTGGCAGGCAGCCTTAGTTCACAACAATGCCACCACCCACATGCTTCCACATCCAGCACAAGCAGCAACCAACAGCATATAGCTTTGTACCTCTTACCAGGTAGCCTTGGGCTGGTCAAAGGCAAGGCTGAAATTGGCCTGCATGGGAGCCTTTCCTAAGAGGCACCAGAAACAACACATTTGGAGGACAACCTCAGATCACAAAAGGGCACTTCCTGATTAGCCCCACAAGTGGCACACTCAAAGTGTGGTCTTAACAGGAACAAAAGTCAACTGGGATGAATCCCTTCTGAATGGTCAGCCCCCACACAGCAGCTCATACACTTTAAGTACGGCCAATCATCACAGCAGGTCAGCCTGACAGTCAACCTCAACCACTGATGTGCTAAAAGCAATCAAGACTCAAATACAACAGGAGAATACACACAACACACATAAGAGAAACTTATGAAACACAGGCACAGGTGATCAGAGAATATGCCACAGGACCACACAGGCCACCTAATACATAAGGCCCCTGGCAAAGACTGAGAGACATAGGAGATCTACCTAATACACAGTAGAAAACACAGAGAGGTACCCAAAATTAGGAAACAAAGAAACATATCCCAAATAAAAGAACAGGAAAAAAACTCTGGAAAAAAATAAATAAAATGGAGGCAACCAACCTATCAGAAACAGAGTTCAAAACATTGGTTATAAGAATGCTTAAGGAACTTAGAGAGAACTTCAACAAAAATATAGTAAACATAAAAACATTGGCACCATAAAAATGAACCAGTAACAAATGAATAACACAATTACGAAAATGAACAAGATACTAGAAAGAACCAACAGCAGGTTAAATGGAGCACAGGATCAAGTCAGTGATTTAGAGGTCAAGGTAGCATAAAACACCCAACTGAGACAACAAAAATAAATATTTTTTTAAAAAGATACTTTAAGGGACATGTGGGACATCAAGCAAAACAACATTCACACCAGAGGAGTACCAGAATAAAAAGAGAGAGAGCAAGGGATTGATATTTGAAGAAATAGTGACTGAAAACTTTCATTACCTGGTAAAGAAAATAGACACACAAGCCCAGGAAGTGCAAGGGTCCCAAACAAGATGAACACAAACAGGCCCACACCAAGAAACAATATTATAATTAAATTGGCAAAGATAAAAGACACACAGAGAATCCCAAAAGCAGCAGGAGAAAGACAATTAGTTACTTACAAGGGAGCTCCCATAAGACTGTCAGGTGATTTCTCAACAAAAACTTCGCAGGCCACATGGGAGTGGCCCAAAATATTTAAAGTGATGAAAAACAATGGCCTACAACCAAGACTACTCTACCCAGCAAAGCTATCATTTAGAATTGAAGGAGAAATACAAAGCTTCCCAGACAAACAAAAGCTGGGAGAATTCATTATCACCAACCCAGAAATGAAGGAATGTTAAAGGGATTTCTTTAAGAGTAGAAAAGGGATAAAAAACAAACAAACAAAGATAAATAATATGGAAAATAAAATGGGAATAACTATGTACCTACCAATAATCACTTTAAATGTAAATGGTTTAAATGCTCCAAATGTAAGACATAAAGTAGCTGAATGGATAAGAAAAGAAGACCCATACATATGCTGTCTACAAGAGACTCACCTCAGATAGAAAGACACATATAAATTAAAAACAAAGGGATGGAAAAATCTATTTCATACATATGGAAATCAACCAAAAAAAAAGGTGGAGTGACAATACTTACATCAGACAAAATAGACTTTAAAAAGAAGACTATCTTATTAGGGACACCATTTCATGGACGGTGTAGATGCCTGATCACTGTGCTGTACACCTGAAGCAGAAGCTGAATAATATTGAATGTCAATGATAATTTAACATGTATATATAGTCACGGGACATGGGGTACAGCATATTGAACACAGTCAATGAAATTGTAACAGCTATGTACATTGTCATATAAATAATAGATTGGAGAAGAGGGTTATCACTTTGTAAGGGGGTAAATGTCTAACTATTATATTGTTTTGTAAAGCTTAAACTAACAATAATAAATAAATAATTAAATAAAAAGTGAAAAAAAGAAGAAGACTATAACCTTGGTGGGAATGCAGACTGGTAAAGCCACTATGGAAGGCAATATAGAGGTTCTTCAAAAGTTTAAGAATAGACATACCATATGACCCAGGAATCACTCTCCTGGATATATACCCTCAAAATCTGAGAACATTTATCTATAAAGATATATGTGCTCCGATGTTCATTGCAGTCTTTATTTACGGTGGCCAAGACATGGAAACAACCAAAGCGTCTTTGGATAGATGATTGGATTAAGAGGTTGTGGTATATATACACAATGGAATACTATTCTGCCATAAGAAAAGATGAAATAGTGCCATTTGTGACAACATGGATGGATCTTGAGATTATGATGCTAAGCGAAATAAATCAGACAAATAAAGTTGGGAACCATATGATTTCACTGATATGTGGTATATAAAACTGAAAGCAACAAAGGAACAAGACAAACAAATAAAGAAACAAAAACTCATAGACATAGACAATAGTTTAGTGGTTACCAGAAGGTAAGGGGGGATGGGAGTGGTAGATGAGGGTAATCGGGATCAAATATATGGTGATGAAAGGAGAACTGACTCTGGGTGGTGAACATACAATGTGATACATAGATGATGTATTACAGAATTGTATACCTGTAATCAATGTAACTTTACTAGCCAGTGTCACCAAAAAAACTTTAATAAAAAAAATAATAACACTGTAGGTGTGGATAACTTCAGCTCAGCTGTTTCATATCTATGGAAATATCACCATTTATTTAATAACTGATGTCAGAATAGATTTAAATCAACCTACAGAATAGTACTGAAATTGGGTTTAAATAAATCTATTTTTATATTTAATTTCCTCCACTTTCTGATAGAATTAGCATTTCTATTAGAAAATAAAAAAAGAAAAGTATAATAACAGGCAAAGAAGGACATTGCATAATGATAAAGGGATCAATCCAAGAAATGGGCATAACACTAGTAAACATCTATGTACTCAACAAGCAGCACCTCTGTATATAAAACAAATATTGACGTATATAAAGGGAGAGACTACAGTAATACAATCATAGTAGGGGACTTCACCACCCCATTGTCAAATGGACAGATCTTCCAGACAGCAAATCAACAGAGTGATAGTGGCCTCAAATGACGCACTACGCCAGATGGATTTAATTGATATGTTCAGAATATTTACCCCAAGCAGAAGAATATATGTTTTTTTTCAAGTGTACATGGAATATTTTTCAAGATAGACTACATGTTAGAGAGCAAACCAAGTCTCAATAAATTTAAGAAGACTGAAATCATACCAAGAGTCTTCTCTGACCACAAGAGTATGAAACTAGAAATCAATTTAAAAAACGGAAAAAAAACCCTGAAAAACGCACAAGCACATGGGGGTTAAGTACCATGCAACTAAACAATTAATGGGTTAACAATGAGATCAAGAAAACATTCAAAAGATACCTTGAGGCAAGCAAAAATGAAAACACAAGGACTCCAAGTCTATGGGACACAGTGAAAGCAATCCTAAAAGGAAAATTAATAGCAATTCAGGCCTACCTCCAGAAAAAAAGAAAAATCTCAAATAAACAATCTAACTTTACTCTTAAGGTAACTGGGGAAAAAAATTGCAAACAAAGCTCGAAGAAATTAGAAGAAAAGAAATAATAAAGCTTGGAGTGGAAATGCATGAAATAGAGGCTAAAAGAGCAATACAAAGATCAATGAAACCAACAGCAGTTTCTTTGAAAAGAGAAACAAAATGTATAAGGCCTTTAACCAGATTCATAAAAAAACAAACAAAGAGAGAGGACCCAAATGAATAAAATTAACAATGAAAGCGGAGAGGTGACAATGAACACCACAAAAATACAAAAAAAAATTCAAAATAATATTATGAGCAATTATATACCCACAGATTGGACAACAGGAAGAAATGGATAAATTCCTTGAAGAAAGTATGGTCCATGCAAATAAACAAAATAAAATGACAGAAACCAAATCTGTGGAAGTCCAGATATTAGACTTACTGGGAAAAGACTTTAAAAGAACTATCTAAAATTTACTCAAAGAGCTAAATAAAACAGGGACAGAAAAGTAAAGGAGATAAGAAAAATTACATGAATAAAATGAGAAAATCTATAAAAGTGCAGAAATTATACAAATGATCCAGTCAAAAAATCTGGAGTAGAAAAGTACAATAAGTAAAATAAAAAATTCACTAGAAGTGCTCAACAGCAGATTTGAGCAGACAGAAGAAAGCATCAGAGAACCTGAAGAAAAGTCAATTTAAATTATAGTATCTGAGGAAGACAATGATACAAAAATAAAGAAAAGTGAATCAAACTTAAGGGATATGTGGAACACCATCAAACAGAACAGCATACACATCATGGAAGTCTCAGAAGGAGAAGAGCAAAGAAAGGGGAAGAAAGACTATATGAAGAAATAATCTCAAAAATCTTCCCAAATTCCATGTGATTTGAACCAAGAATTTAAGAATGTCAATGCAATTCAAGTTGGATAAACTTAAAGCACAAGGGAGAGGTGGCTCATCACATACAAGGCATTCTCAATAAGAAAACAGCTGATTTCTCATGTGACACTATGGAGGCTAGAACATAGAAGATGACATATTTAATGTGCTTTACAAAATATAAAGTAGGAATTATATATCTGGCAAAATTGCCCTTCTAAAAATCAGGGAGAAATTAAGACATTCCAAGGTAAACAAAAGCTAAGGGGATTTCCTAATCACTAGACATGCTCTACAAGAAATGCTAAGTGCATTCCTTCAGGTTGGAAAAAAGGGATACTACATAGTAACTTAAAGCTGTATGAAGAAATAGTACTATGTTTAAGGTAAATACATGGGCAAATGTAAAAGCCAGTACTATTATACCTTGAAACTGTAACTCCACTACTTACATCCTAAGGGATTTAAAGACAAATGCATTCAGTCATTATAAATCTATATTATTAGGCACATAACATATAAAGATGTAATTTGTGACAACATAAAGTGGGAGGGGATAAAGCTTAACAGGAGCAAAACACATTAGTGAAGCTAGGTCATTAACAATTCAAACTAGATTACTATAAATTAAGGTTGTTCAGTGTAATCCCATTATCAACCACAAAGAAAGTATGTTTAAAAATATACAAAAAAGGAACTGAGAAAAAAAGTAAACAACAAAAAATCAACTAAACACAAACAATGGCAATAAGGGAGAATGTAAAGGACAAAAAAAGAATGAGACATACAGAGAACAAATAGTAAAATGGCAAAAGTAAATCCGATCTTATCAGTAACTATTCTAAATGTAAATGGTTTTAACTCCTATCAAAAGGTAAATATTAGCAGAATGAAAAAAAATCCAACTATATGCTGTCTACAAGAGATTCAAAGACACAAATATCTTGAAAATACAAAAATGATAAAAAATACTTTCTGTGTAAATAGTAACTCAAAGAGATCAAAGGTGCCTATAATAATAATATAAGATAAATAGAGTATAAGTCCAAAACTTTTACAAGAGAAAAGGACATTAAATATTTTTACAGGGCTCAATTCATCAGGAATATATGACAATTATAACCACGTATGTACCAAACAATTATCCCAAAATATATGAAGCAAACATTGATGGAATTGAAGACATAAATAGATAGTTCTACAATAATAGAGAGTATAATACACCACATATAATAATGGATAGAATTACTACACAGAGAACAGTAAGGAAATAGAAGGATAAAAAAAATATGAACGGGCCATTACATCATAGAAATGGCAGCGTGAGGTAAGCCTCTTGAAATCTCCCCTGGAATTTGCAACAAATTTAAATGCTAAAATTCCACAAAGGACTCTGCACAGCAGACTATCAAGATTAAAAGATGTGCAATTGAATCATATAAAGGTGGGCAAACTGGCCGAGAGGGACAGGCAGGAAGGAGGAAATGTGGAGACACGGGGCATGCGGGCCATAGGACGCAGACTAGAGCTCCCAGCTCCCTGCATTCTGGAGCTACTGCAGAGAGGGAAGAATTCAGACTGCTAGTGCTCCCTTTATGGCCCATATTCCAGCTGAACCCCAGCCTCACCAAAGCGACCTCAGAGCAAAGACTGAGGGAAGCAGGGTGAGAGGATGGAAAACACAGGCCTTGGCCTAGGCAACCTCTGCCTACCTTCCCAGAGCTTGCCACACCCCCCACCTTCCCAGTGGAGAAGCAGAACAGTAGCAGTTTCACATCAAAAGAACAAATTATTGCAGTTCTGAGAACTGTGGTCCGCAGTCACGGACTCACAGCACAAGTAGTTTCAGCAAAGGGCAGAGAGCATTGGGTGCAGGATTGGCTCTGCTGGTGGTTACCACCATTGCTCACAGCCAGCTCCCACAACCCACCCTGACCTTGCCCCCACTTATCTGGGTGGATCTCTGCAGGGGTAAACATAGTCTATGAAATACACAGGTCCTGAATTGGGTAGATGAAGAGCTGCAAACTTCAGCAGTACTCTACATCCCCCCATGGAGGCAGTGCACTGAGATCCAGGTACTCTCTTCACAGAAGAGAAGCCAACCTACCAGGGAATACCCCTATTTTGTGAGAAGCTGGAATAGTGCGGAGAAACTATAACACTACAGTGTGAGTAAAGATAAAAAGGGTGCAGTCAGAGAGAAAATACAGCATTCTACCAATACCTACTAAAAAGGAAAAGTAGGACCTCTTTCTGTCAACCTGTTGCAGAACCCACTTCTGTAGATTCCCGTGAATAGCCAAGGTAACAAGGCAGCTCAGAAAGAAAATGAAAAGTCTCCAGAAAAATGAACTTCAAGACATGGAATTATGTGACGTAAATGACAGAGAATTCAAGATTGCAGTTCTGAAAAAACTCAATGAGATGCAAGAAAACACAGACAGGCAGTTTAATGAACTCAGAAACACAATAAAAGAACAAAATAAATATTTTACCAAAGATATTGAAATTAACAAAAAAGTAACCAGATAAAATTTATGGAGAATAAGTGCTTAATAAAAGAAATGAAGAATGAAATAGACAGCTTAGGTAATAGAGCTGACCAGATGGAGGAAAGAATCAGTGACATCAAACATACAAATCTGGAAATGACACAGATCAAAGAGAGAGGCTTGAGAGTTCAAAGAAATGAAAACACTCTACAGGAACTTTCTGACTCTATCAGAAAAAGCAATATAAGAATAATGGACATATCAGAAGGAGAAGAAAGAAAGAAGGAAACAGAGTATATTCAAAAAAATAGTTGACAATAACTTTCAAACTTGTGGAAAGAACTGGATCTTAAAATTCATGAAGCAAATACAATACCTAGTTACCTCAATCCCAACAGGCTTGTTCCAATGCACATTGCACTGCAGTGCTCAAAAATTAATGACAAAGAAAGAGTTCTCAAGGCAGCCAGGGAAAACAGCACTGACATCTACAAAGGAAAGCCCATTAGATTACCACCACATTTTTCAGCAGAAACTCTACAAGCCAGAAGGGAGAGGACTCAAATATTCAAAGTATTAAAAGAGAGAAATTATGAGCCAAGAATAATATATCCAGCAAATATATCCTTTAGATATGAAAGAAGAATAAAGACTTTTTCAGATATACAGAAGTTACAGGAACTTTCTAATACACGACTTGTACTGCAAGATATACTGAAGGAGACTATTCAACCGAAACAAAAAAAAAAGCAAAGGAATACAAAATCCTGAGTAGTATTACAAACAGAAAGAAGCAGGACATGGCAAACCCTACACCAAATAGGACACTATACACTTAAACATAACATACAGGGTAACGAAGAAAAAAAACACTTAAAAAAAAGAGGAAAAAGATAACTTGCTACTGCAGTGCAGAAACCAATTCACAGCATAAATAGGGATAATTTGTGACAACAAATACATAAAGAGGGAGAGAAGTAAAGGTCTGAACTGCACAAGGAAATAGAGAAAGTAAGCATGCTGAAGAAAATGTAATATTGTAAATATGAATCTATCTTTTACATAAATTTAATGGTATCCTCTCAAAAAAATCCAGAACTGAAATATATAACATATAAAAAGAAGAAACAGAGGAGAAAATATACCACCACATTGAAATAATAGACAGCAACAAAAAGGCAAAGAAACAAGGGAGACATCATCCTAACAGGAAACAAAAGATAGAATGATAGGAAAACCTCATATATCGATAATCACCCTAAATGTACATGAAATGAACTCACCAATATAGTCACAGAGTACCAGGTTAGATTAAAAACTAAACCAGGGCCGGCCAAGTGGTGCGTTGGTTAAGAGTTGGCTTGGGATGCCAGCTCTGAGCAGAAGAGCCCAGGTTCAGATCCCACATGAGGGCCAGTGACACTGCCCTCTACAGCTAAGATGGTGAATAACAGCTCAACCTGGAGCTGGGCTGCCATGAGTCTTCGGCGATGGCTTAGATAACAGTGAGGCTGCAGTGGGCTGCCCTAAGCTACCGTGAGTGGCCAGCAGCCAGCCTGAGCAGCTGGCAGCTGGTGTGAGCTTCCAAGAGTCGCTGTGAGCAAACATCCAGAGGCCGGTGACTGATCTGCCTCATCCGGGAAGTGCACAATAATAATACCAACATGGGCCAGTGAAGCAACATCCTCCACAACTAGACTGAAGAACAAAAGGACAGCAACTTGTCTGTTCCCCTCCCCCAATTCCCCAATTAAAAAATCTTTAAAAAAAAACAAAAACACTAAACCAAACAATATGCAGCCTCAAAGAGATGCATCTCAGCTACAAGGACAAATATAGACAAAGTGAAAGGGTGGAAATTGACACTCCAAGCAAATGGAATTCAGAGAAAAGCAGGTATATTCATACTTATATCACTTGAAACAGTCTTCAGGATAAAAAAGGCGACAAGAGACAAAGATGAACATTTCATAATGATAAAGGAGACTATACAACAAGAAGACATAACAGTCATCAATATTTATACTCCCAATCAGGGAGCACTGAAATATACAAAGCAATTACTAACAGAATTAAAGGGAGAAATTGACCAAAACACAATTATAGTAGGGAAGCTACATGCATCATTGACAGCTATGGATAGATCATCCAAACAGGAAATAAATAAATATCAGCCTTAATTGACACATTAGATGAAATTGGACATAATTTACATTTATAGAACATTTCATCCAAGAACATCAGACTATACAATATTTTCTAGTGTACAGGGAACATTCTCAAGGATAGACAATACATAGGGGCATAAAACTAGCTTCTGCAAATTTAAGAAGATTTCAATCATATAAAGCATATTCTCTGATCGCAAGGCTTTGAAATTGAGTATCAACTGCAAGACAAAAATGAAAGAAGAAGAAAAGAAGCAGGATAAAACACAAATATGTGGAGATTAAACAACACACTGTTAAAGACTGACTGAGTCAATGAACACATAATAGTAGAGATCAAATGATACTTAGAAATAAATAAGAATGAAAATACATCTTATCAAAATTATTGGGATGAAGTGAAAGCAGTTTTAAAAAGGAAATTTATATCATTACAGGCCTATCTAAAGAAAGAAGAGTTGTCCCAGGTAAACAACCTCACATTACACCTTAAAGAACTAGATAAAGAAGAACAAATGAAACTCAAAGTCAGCAGAAGGAAGAAAATAATAAAAATCAGAGCAGAACTAAATGAAATAGAGAACAAAAAGACAATAGAAAAGATTAATGCAACCAAGAGCTGGTTCTCTGAAAAGATTAATAAAATTGACAAACTCTAGGCTAGATCAATAAGATAAAAAGAGAAAACACACAAATAAACAAAATCAGAAATGAAAGTGGAGTATGCCACAGATGCCACAACAATACAAAGGACCATCCAAGAATACTATGAAGGACTATATGCCACCGAATTCAATAATCTAGGAGAAATGGACATGTTCTTAGAAACATACAGTTTTCCTAGGCTGAATCACAAAGAACTGTAAAATCTAAATAGACCAAGCAACAGTAAGGAAATTGAATCAGTCTTCTGAAACGTCCCCAAAAGCAAAAGTCCAGAACCAGCTGGCTTCACTAGTGAATACTACCAAACATTCAAAGAGAATCTAATATCTGTTGTACTCAAACTCCCCCAAAAAATTGAAGAAGAGACAATAAATCCTAACTCACTTTATGAAGCCAACATTACCCTGATACCAAAACCTAGTAAGGATAACACAAAAAAAGAAAATAACAGACCATTAGCTCTGATAAATACAGATGCAACAATACTAAAGAAAATTTCTAGCAAGTCGAATGCAGCAATGCATTAAAAAGATTATACATCACAACCAAGCTGTGTTCATCCCAGGGGCACAGGATGGTTCAACATACACAAATCGATCAGTGTGATACACTACATAAACAAAATAAATGACAAAAATCATGACTATATCAACAAATGCAGAAAAACCATTTGATAAAATACAACATTGATTTATGACTAAAACACGTAATAAAATGGGTATAGAAGGAAAATACCTTAACATAAATAAAGGCCATATATGACAAATCCTCAGCTAATATCATAATTAATGGTGAAAAGCTGAAGCCCTTTGGTGCACGTTCAGGAATATGACAGGGATGTCCCCTATCACCTCTGCTTTTCATCATAGAATTGGAAGTTCTAGCGAGACCAAAGAAGTAAGAGAAAGGAATAAAAGGCATCCAAATAGGGAATGAAGAAGGTAAATTGTCACTTTTTGCAGATAACTTGATAGTATATATAGAAAATCCTAAAGACTCCACAAAAAGCTATTAGAAACAATATGTGATACAGTAAAGTTGCCAGCTTCAAAATTAATGTACAAAAGTCCATTGCATTCTTATATACTAAAAATGAAATCTGAGAAAAAGAAATAAAAACAACACAATTCCTTTTGCAACTGCAGCAAAAAGAATAAAATGCCTAGGAATAAACTTAAGGATGTGAAGGAACTATACACTGAAAACTATAAGACATTTTGAAAAGAAATTGAAGAAGACACTAAGAAATGGAAAGACATTTCATGCTCATGGATTGGAAGAAGCAACGTAGTTAAAATCACCATATTACACAAAGCAATATAAAGATTTAATGCAATCTCCTTCAAAATCCCAATGGCATTTTTTAAAGAAATTAAACAAAAATCATCAGATTTGTATGGAACCACAAAAGAACCCGAATAGCCAAAACAATTCTAAGAAAAAAGAACAGCGCTGGAGGTATCACAGTTCCTAACTTCAGCTTGTACTACAGGGTAACAAAAAGCAAAACAGCATGGTATTGGCAGAAAATCAAACACACAGATCAATGGGTTAGAATCAAGAACCCAGAAATCAACCCACATAAATATGGACAGATGATTTTTTAAAAAGAAGTAAAAAAATACAATGGAGAGAAAAGTGCCTCTTCAATAAATGGTGCTGGAGGAATTCGAAAACGACATGCAAAAGAATGAAACTAGATTGCTATCTGTCACCATGTACCAAAATCAACTCAAAATGGATCAGATCTGAACATAAGAACTGAAACAATAAACTGCATAGAAGAAAACATAAATAATAAACTTATGGATATTGGGTTCAAGAGCATTTTATGAATTTGACCTCAAAGGCAAGGGAAATAAAAGCTAAAATAAGTGAATCAAACTATATCAAACTAAAAAGCTTCTGCACAGCAAAAGAAAGCATTGAGAAAATAAAGACGCAACCAATCAAATGGGAGATTTTTGCAAACAATGCCTCCAATGCCTCCAATAAGGGGCTAATATCCAAAATATACAAGGAATTCATACAACTCAACAACAACAACAAAAGAAGAAAACAACCAAATTGAAAAATGGACAGAGGATCTAAATAGACATTTCTCCAAGAAGGACATACAGATGGCTTATAGACATATGACAAAATGCTCAACATCAGTAACCATGAGAAATGCAAATAAAAACCACAATGAGATAGCACCTCACACCAGTTAGAATGGCTATCATCAACAAGACAAATAATAGCAAGTGTTTGAGAGGCTGTGGAGAAAAGGGAACCCTCACACACTGTTGGTGGGAATGCAGATTGGTGGAAACACTATGGAAGGCAGTGTGGAGATTCCTAAAAAATAAATAAATAGAATTGCCATATGACCTAGCGATCTCTCTCATGGGTATCTATCCAAAAATCTGAAAACATTTATCTGTAGAGATATATGTACTCCGATATTCACTGCAGCTTCATTTAAGGTGGCCAAGGCATGGAAACAACTAAAGTGTCTTCGATAGATGATTGGATAAAGAAGGTGTGGTATATATACACAATGGAATACTATTCTGCCATAAGAAAAAATGAAATAGTGCCATTTAAAACAACATAGATAGATCTTGAGATTATAATGCTAAGCACAATAAGTCAGACAGAAAATGTTGGGAACCATATGATTTCACTGATATGTGGTATATAAAACTGAAAATAACCAAAGAATAAGTAAAACAAATGAAGAAACAAAACTCATTAACACAGACAATAGTTTAGTGGTTACCAGAGGATAAGGGGGAAGAGGGTGGTAGATGAGGGTAAAGGGGATCAAATATATGGTGATGGAAAGAGAACTGACTGTTGGTGGTGAACACACAATGTGATGTATAGGTGATGTATTACAGAATTGTACACCTGAAATCCATGTAACTTTACTAACAATTGTCACCCCAATAAACTTTAATTAAAAGAAAAATATTGTTATACGAGATCAGACTAATAAGTTTGCGAACTCATCCTAGAAAAATGGCACATACATCATTGCTGAATATCACTATGGTCACCTTCGAAGTACTCCCCTTGGGAAGCTATGCACTGACACCATCGCCTAGTCCACCCTCGAAAGCAATTTTGGAATTCTTTTCCTGGAATGGCCATTAGAGCTGTTGTATTACCTTGGATATCCTGAATGTCAGCAAAATATTTTCCTTTCAATATTTCCTTTAACTTTGAGTAAAGAAAGAAGTCATTGGGAATCAGATCAGGTGAGCAGGGAGGGTGTTCCAATACAATTATTTGTTTACTGAATAAAAACTCCTTCACTGACAGTGCCTTGTGAGCTGGCACATCCTCATGATGCAAGAGCCGTGAATTGTTGGTGAAAAGTTCAGATCTTCTGGGCCGGCCGAGTGGCGCGATGGTTAATAACTCGCTTGGGATGCCAGAGGGCCCCGGTTCGGATCCCACATATGAGGGCCAGTGACACTGCCCTCTACAGCTAAGATGCTGAACAACAGCTCAACCTG
>NW_017732271.1:448682-459467 GCF_001890085.2 Hipposideros armiger
AAAAAAAAATTTGTTTAAAAAAAAAAAGTTCAGATCTTCTAACTGTTTTACACAGTCTTTTCAGCAATTTCAAAAAGGAAATTTAGTTAACTGTCCAGTTGGTAGAAATTCATAATAAATAATCCCTCTGATATCTAAAACGGTTTGCAATATTGTTGTAACAAATTTGCAAACTTAATTGTCAGACTCTGTGTGTGTGTGTGTGTGTGTGTGTGTGTGTGTGTGTAATTTCAAAAACTTTACAATGGCTAGAAATCTATTCAATATTTTAAATCCATGAGTACATAATGATATTAAACAATAAGTGAATTTTTCACCTCTGGAAATTCACTTTTCTTTATATTGAAGCAGGTAAACAAAAGTAAAGATGAGGTATTTATCCTGTTCCTCCTATGTGAATTTTACTTCTCATTAATCAATTAGCAGGTGAAAGGATGCATCTATTTGTAAGAAACTAACTATAGAATAACTCTATAATAAAATTAATTTTATTTATCCTTTTCAATCTCTACTTAATTACTTGATCAAGGCATTGAACATTAATAGCTGCTAACATCCCAAAAGGAGGTTGGATCAAACATTTATGTGCCTCATGATTAAAGTATACTGCCTGTAGTTTTATTAAAAAGAGCAAATTTCAGTCTTATGCAGGCTTCCAGTCCAGGTGCCAATTCACAGGAAATACTAAGGCCAGAGAAACATGCATTACACCATGAATATTCAACATATTCTTTGGGTTCTTCATTGGGTAAATTTTAATAAATCAAAGGGGAACCTGTATATTAAAAGAAATTTAAAAAACATAAATTGTTATAAAAATGGACAAAACTGTAAATAAATACAAGGAAACAATTACTATAAAACCAAGATCGAAGTTGTTTTAGAGGGGAAAGGAAAAGGTTTTTGACTGGACAGGGAAAATGGAAGGGCTTCTGGGGTGGCTGGAACAATTCTATTTCTTTTCTTTTTTTAAACAAGCAAGGAATAATCTTTATATTTATAAAATAGTGCTTTAAATGATATTATGCATTTAAATAATCAACTTTAAAAAGTTAAATTTATATGCAATTGCTTAGTAAGGTGGTTTTTGCTTGGATCAATGTAAATCTTAATCCTTTAAACTGAATTTCTTCCATAGTGGTAGCTTGTACTTACTGTATTTTGCCATGTATAATGTGCACTTTTTTGCCCAATTTGTGAGGTAAAAATAAGGATGCAGATTATACATGGGTGGTACTAATTCTGTATCTATATAAATGTTTTATTATTTATTTTTAATTTTTTAAAATTTTTATTTATTTCTTTATTTTTAAATTAGTTTTAGGTGTACAACACAGTGCAATACTTATACTATATTTTTTATGTGGGAGTCGAACCGGAAAACTTGATGTTAAGAGCTCATGCTCTATCCACTAAGCCATCCGGGCAGCAGCTCAGCTCAAGGTGCCAAGTTCAGTCCCAGCTGCAGGTGGGCATAGTCCATCATTGAACAGGCAATCTTGTCAATGGGAGAAAGTGCTCTCACCAGCTGAGCCATCCTCAGCTCAGGCAAAGATCACTGGCCTATGTGGGAATCAAACCAGTGACCCTGTCGCTCAGAGCTCATGCTCTTAAACAAACTCTTAACCAACTGAGACACTTGGCCAGCCCTATATAAATGTTTTAAATTCTTTTATTTATGTTTATAAGTTAAAAGTGTAACTCTAGAAATCAATAACAATTCCCTGGAATACAATAATTGGTTTTGATGAACTTATGATGAACTTGCAACAACAAAATGTTCTTGGCGATCTATGATGCATAAATATCATAAATTTGTTACCCATACATGAAATTTCTTGTACCTTGTATCTGTTCTTGTGTATGTAATTATTTGTTACATAAAATTAATTGTACCATAATATGTTAAAAAATAAATGCTAAAATTATTTTAAAATAAAAAAAAACAAATACTTAAATATAAATTTAAAAACATTTTAAATTAAAGCTTATTTGGGTGATAGTTGTTAACAAAGTTTCATAGAATTCAGGTGTACAATTCTGTAATACATCATCTGTATATCACATTGTGTGCTCACCACCCAGACAACTCTGTTTCTTGACCTGAGCTGGGTACACATTTTTTGCATTATAGTAACTCATTATGCCATACATTTGTTCAGTGTGTTTTCATAATCTATGTTTTATTTTACAATAAAAGCATAAAAATGTTTAATTAAAGAGAAACATGTGCTCACAATTTTTTTAAGTTGCAATAAGAGTAATACTATCTTAAGGGGGAGATTGTAGGAGTTCAATGAGAGTTATAAGTAAAGCACTTAGATATCTCTGGCATGTCTAAAGTTTTATTATTAGGGGTGCTTCATTTCTGGTTGTAAAACTAATTTTTAAATTTACATAGTTATAACACCAATTTAAACACATTTATTATCTTATTATCAGAGTCATATTGTTGTGTACTCATTCTTTGTTTCAAGGATGTAACTAGCCTTTCCTCTGATATTTAAGGGTTAAAGTATTTGTTTTGCAATAATGATGGTGACTTGGAAAATTAATTCAAGTATGAAGCAATTGACTTTAAGTAAGGTACTTTGCCATTTATAAGCTGTGCAAAATTTTTTGTGCAAGAAATACACTTCTATTCTGTAAAGTCATGAGCTTTGGAGGGAACTATTAATACTATAGCAGCTAGCATTATCTTAAGGAAGACATTTAGGCACATGATTTAACACCTTTGTATTCCGGTTTAGTTCTCTGTAAAATGAGTAATAGTCTCTACCTCATATTGTTATTGTGAGGATTGAACGAGTTCATCATTACAATAATTTTGAACAATACCTGCCACCTAAGGCTCTCTGGCTGCTTTAGTCAGAGCTGGCTAAAGGACTGGGCACTGCTGATCCTGTTGTTGTTGGAAAATTCTATATACTATAGCTGACAGGGTTTGGGGCAGGCAAAGACTGGTACACATGGGCTTTGGTTATCTTTTCATATTGCTTAATTTATCTCTGCCTACCACACATTCATAACACCTCAAACTTTTCTTTCCCTGCCTTAATTATGCATGCTGCTTCATAATTTACCATTTCTCTTTTGACTTAACCGCAGGGGTTTTGTCATGTACATAGTAGCTCCTCCTAGAAGCAATTCAGAAGTTAATAATTCCAATAATATTAACATGAGAAAAAGCACTGTTTGACTGAGGCTGTGTGGCTATTCCCTTAAGTGTCACTTGCTTCTTGCAATATGCTGGGAATGATGCCTTATTATAACTTGGCCTGCTTTCTACCCTTTTTTTATGGTCCCTGAGGTGAAATAGGTAATACCCTTAAAATAATTAATTATAGCTAACATGAAGAGCTGTATTTGCCCTGCCCGAACTCCTAGACAATGAAAATATGAGGACATTGTCTTCTCTGGACAAATTTGCTTAGTTTTATAAATTTTTAAAACTGCTTATTCCTGAAGAAAATAAATTAAGTCTAACAGTTATGGATTGGAGAGTCATGAGGCCTTTCTATTTTGAAAACAAAGGTTAAGAGGAGTGGCTAGAAATCAATGCCCAAAGTTCTCTTACCCCCAGTTTTCAGAGCATGAGTGATATCCATCTTAATAGCTACCTAAGGTTGAGTAGACCCTTGCTGTATAAGAGGATGTTCTAGGGGCTCAAAATTTGAATTTTAGGGGCCGGCTGAGTGGCACGATGGTTATGAACTGGCTTGGGACGCCAGAGGGCCCCGGTTCAGATCCCACCTATGAGGGCCGGTGACACTGCCCTCCACAGCTGGGATGCTGAACAACAGATCAACCTGGAGCTGGGCTGCTGTGAGTCGCTGGCGACGGCATAGGCTGCAGCCTCTGTGGCAGTGGGTTGCCATGGGCTACTGTATGTATCCAGCAGCTAGCGTGAGCGGCCAGCAGCCGCAGTGAGCGGCCGTCCAGAAGCTGGCGACTGATCTGCCTCACCCGGGAAGAGCGCAATGATGGTGCCAACTTGGGCCAGTGAAGCAAGGTCCTCCACAACTAGACTGAAGAACAAAACAACTTGTCTGTTCCCCTTCCCCCAATTCCCCAGCACTGTTCCCATCCCCCCAATTCCTCAAAAAAAAAAAACAGAAAAATTTGACTTTTAGAATAAGCCCTCTCCTGTTGTAGGTGGCTACAAACATAGGTCACAAGCATGAAGTGAGAGTTCTAATGCGGTCTACTCCATTACTAGCTGTATATTCTTAAGCAGATCACTCACAATTCTCAGTATAAAACAGCTACATGGACAAGTATTGAACACTAACTGTGGAAGTCATTATGCCAGCTGTTCAAGTGACAAAGATAAATAAGACATGGCTCTTTTCTTTCTCTTATTAAACAAGTAAGGAAATTGAAGCCATTGAGCTATGTGATCTCTAAGGTTCTTTTCAGTACAAAAAAATCTTTGATTCAACCAGGCCCTATGTTTCAGATATTTTAACTATTATATGTTCCAAATTTAGTATTTTAGGGTTGCAGCAGTTTAAGTGTGTTTTCCTATTATTCCCAGTAATCTGTCAATTCTTAAATGTAATGGTGAGGGCAGCAGAATTAGCCTTCCCAAATCTAGGCTCCTGTAGGTAAATTCCCTGTCCCGCACTGGTTCAGCTGAGATGCAGGATGAAAAGTTTATCTCATTTCCAAATCTGAAAGGTTATCTTCTATCAATATGAGCATTATTGCTAGTATGGTTCACTACCTTCTTAAAACTTATAAGACTTCACTAAGCAAGGACTACTTGGTAAAGTAACAGTTGAAGATATGCCAGGTAGAATAGGTTAATCTATGGTAAAATATTCCTGAACATAGTTGCTTCAATGTGCAAAGATGCATGCTGCATCCACTGCACAAGAACACAGGAGAGCATTTTTCATATGATCTTGACTCTTGAAAGAAGAACGAGCAAAGAAAAATAGTCAGGTTCTATGTCACTAAAGAGGAAGTGAACTTGACTTTTGAGAATACTTGATGGGAAAACAAATAGTACTTCTGAAAGGCAAGTGGACACTAGGTTAGCTAATGGCTAGGTTTACCCTATCTTTCTTCACTGAGCAGACCTTTCACACAGGGAAGGTCCCAAAGAACATCCTAAACAAGAGTTACTATAACATCATACTAAATAAGGTATTAAGATGGCAGAAAAGCACCTCAGAAATAAACATGGAGATCAAACTACACTTGTTTATCTTTTACATGGAAAATCATAATAGTATCTACTTCATAGGATTGATGTGAGGATTAAATAAGTTTTTATATGAAAGTGTGCCCGGTACACAATAAGCACTATAATTGTTTGTGCAAAAACAACCAAAAAAAAAGGTAAATGAATTCCACCAGTTGAAGATAGACTTTTTTTCATAGATTTTCTTCTTAGAAGTAATTTCAAGCATATTTGTCACACACACTTGCATATTCATGTACACAGGCAGACTTTATAGTATGCTTGAGTTGATGAGAGTGTAGGTGCACATGTGTATATATGAGCAAGGAGGGGCTAATTTATACATACATGTATAGGCAGGAGTATATGTGTACTTGGTACAAAGTCATGTTGTACTTGGACATGACTGAATGTTACATGGCATGGTTTTTCTTAACATTCCTGCTCCAGTAAAGCTCTTAATTTTTGCAATTTCTTTACCTGCACATCCAGTTGCCATCTATTTCACCACCTTGATTTCTTTTCCCAATACCATTCCCAATATACTAATATCCTTATCACTTTCTATATCCCTAAAGTATTTGCTATAAAAGAGAATGCCTGTTCTACTCTGTATGTACTAAATTTTAAAACCTATAAGTGACTGGCTTCTTGGTTAATTTTTCTCACTAGTACAATTTCCTGAAGTTATCTCTTTCTACTATGCTTGCTGACACATAGCAAATAGGGATTTTTAATACCTTTCTTTTTAAGATTTTATTGGGGAATTGGGGAAGGGGAACAGTGTTGGGGAATTGGGAAAGGGAAACAGCCAAGTTGTTGTCCTTCAATCTCAGTTGTGGAGGGTGCAGCTAGCTCAGCTCCAAGACCAGTAGCCATCGGGCCATGCAACAGCAGATTGTGGCTGCTCAGCTCAAGCTGCCATGTTCAATCTAGTTGCTGGTGGCCATAGCCCACCATCCCATGCGAGAGTTAAACTTACAAACTTGTTAGGAGCATGTGCTCTTACCAGCTGAGCTGCCTTGTCACCTGTTGGCAGCTCAGTGGCAGCTTAGCTCCATGCAGCTCACTGGCCCATGAGGGAATCAATCTGACAAACTTGTTGCTCAGAGCTCGTGCTCTTAACCAACTGAGCGACTTGGCCGACCCAAAAACCTTTTTTGACTGCTAATCTGGTTCTCCAACAGGATGTCAAATTGGATCAAATAACTAGATATAATTTTAGTAAGCATTTTGCCATCTTGAAATTTATACATAACAATGATAGTTATGTAAGAGTTAGTTTCCTTACCCTTCCTTACCATAGTCCATCCTCCCCATCTGTACAAAGATATATCAAAGTTCCACCAACCAAGGAAAGCATCCTCGTATTCCTTCAGATTATTTTTAGGGAAACTGAAAATAAGGATACATTTTTTTTAGCTCGTTCATTACTTATTGATTAAATCTACAGGTTTCCCTTTCTAAATAATGTAACTATTGTAACAGAGTGCTTCAATGTGTTTCTGTTTGTTTTCATGTTTCTTTTTTCATTAAAGTTTATTGGGGTGACAATTGTTATTATAGTAAACTTACATAGGTTTCAAGTGTACTATTCTGTAATACATCATGTATGTTTCTTTTTTAATATCAGAGAAATCCCTTCAAGATTCATTACAGCATGATGAATTGTTAGGGTTTCTTACAAATCCCTCAGGGCATTACATTTAGGATATATGAATTTAGGTGGAACAATGGCAATAACATTTAAGGAAAAGACCCCAAAAGAGAGTTTGAGGCATTCCAACAGATTGTTTTGCTACCACAAAGACCTGTTATTCAAAGAAAAATACATCCCTGCATACAAAAGGTCAAGATAAGTTTAAACTAAAAACCTTATGTGAATAAGTTCAGCAGAATTACACACACACACACACACACACACACCAGGTCTGACAATTAAGTTCACGAACCTGTTGCAACAATGTTGCTAACCTTTTTCCATATCAGAGAGATCATTCATTATGAATTTGTACAAACTGGACAAATGGTTAACCAAGTTTACTTTTTGGAAGTGCTGAAGAGGTTGTGTGAAAAAGTTAGATGAACTGAACTTTTTGCCAACAATTCATGGCTCTTAAATCACAACAATGCACCAGCTCACACTGCACTGTCTGTGAGAGAGATTTTAGCCAGTAAACAAATAACTGTATTAAAACACCCTCCCTACTTCTCTGATCTGACCCCCAATGTCTTCTTTCTTTACCCAAAGATAAAAGAAATGTTGAAAGGAAGGCATTTTGATGACATTCAGGACATCCAGCGTTATATGACGACAGCTCTGATGGCCATTCCAGAAAAAGAGTTTCAAAATTGCTTTGAAGAGTGGACTCCGCACTGGTGTCAGTGTATATCTTCCCAAGGGGAGTACTTTAAAGGTGACCATAGTGACATTCAGCAATGTTATTTAGCACTTTTTCTAGAATGAGTCCGCGAACTTAATTCTCTGACCATATATATATATATATATATATATATATATATATATATATATATATATATATATATATAGTGTCAACCAAGACACACTGCACTTGATTAATGATTCTGCTGTATTAAAGATCAGAATTGGCAAAGATAATATGAATCGCTCTCCTTCTGTATATTTCTTCCTTTTTCTCTCCTCTCCTTTTTTCTTCCCTTCTTTCTTTCATTAAAATTTACAGAGCACTTGCTATTTGCCAGGCACTGTGCTAGTAGCTATCTATGGGGAATACAATGAGGAGTAACTTATAACCACTGCACTCAGAGTTCACAGTCTACTGTCTCCAAACACCACTCACTGATTTACTGTTAGGCAAGTCCATTATAGCACTAAGCACTGATTGATAAGTGGACACAGATAAGTGACAGCCCAAATTAAAAAACAACTGTAACAGTATAAAACAGTCTAACATTTTTGTTTCTCTGTAAAGTCAAATCATCACTCATAGTTGAAGTCCTGATTTCAGCTCAATATAGTCAAGAACTACTACATACTGCTCAGTTTTCAAAATAAAGTGGTCTATATTGTATAGCCATGATTCCCTATCACTTTGAATAATCAAATATAAGCCTGTGTCTGCTTGCTTAGAGCCCAAACAATTTAGAGATTGGGCTCTACATGTTGTCTAGTGATTCTTCAAACTCTAAATATGATTTTTTTAAAAATAAAACAACACAGATCTTGTTCTATCTCTTCCTCCCTCCTCCAGTTCAAGCACTGCATATCGTTTGGGGTTAGAGCCCAGTGAACAAAGAGCAGCATCGACCTCCATATCAAGAAGTCTACAGGGCTGTAAGGCTATTTCTGCTCCAGTGTGTTCAGTCCTAAATCTTAAAGTAAATCAAATCTGTCTGTGATTTTTTTGGGTGGAGTGGAGGTTTATACACCCTGAATTTGGTATCTGGCAAGGATTCTGGGGATTTGAAACAGAAAACAAATAAGAGTCACAGGAAAATCTCTGTAAATTTCTTATTATGACCTGATAAGCACCATTTAGGGAAAATAAACTCCTAGATATATAACATTATTATTATTGCATTTGCTTCATATAAAATGCAGGAATTTTTTTTCAGTTCAATCAAACATACATTTTTTCCCTGCTGATGTAAACATACTCATATATTTTTTATTTGCTGTGGTTTGTTATCTATTTGGGGCAGCTTCTTCTGAATGTAACATCCAGTCAAGAAGATGCTCTTCCTGCAGATTTATACCATTATTTCCCATATGATAATAAAATTTTAAAAAGAAATAAAATTTTATATTTACTAAATACACACAAATATAAACTTGCAGCTGCAGATATCACAAAATTCACACACGTGGGTGCATATATGCAGGCTCACATACATATGCACAGAGATAAAAAGAGTTAAAATCAGTTCTGATCTCATCCACTTTTCCATTTCAACTATTACTCCTACTAACTAAATCTGTAATCTTTACCTCTATACCTGTCTTTTCTAAAAATCATCTGCACCTGACTTTTGCACATCACCCTGATGTCTCAATAGCATATCAGGCATAAATTCAAATATGTAGCTCCTAACTCTCCTCTCAGTCTTCCTGATTTCTATTACTGTAAAAGAAAATCATTTTCCTAATCACTCAAGTTGTAAACATTTCATCTGATTCTTGCCCTACATTTTGGCTGCTCACATGCAGTCTGTCATCGCATTATGTTGACTTTTCCTTCACAGTGGCTATCATCTTTCTTTTCTTGACAATGGTTTCTATTCTATTTTAGAGATTTATCATCTTTAGTCTTAAGTGTGGCAATAACCTCCTAAATGGTCTCTATCCAGGTCCTCCCTTTCCAATCTACTTCACAAAATCTCCTGAAAATAATATTTCCACACATCTTATTTTTAAAAACCTCTAGTGGAACTTTTAGTTATTTAAAGGACAATGTCTGAAATCTTTAGCCCAAAATTTATATTTACACATATTCAGATTCAGCTACAATTTTAAAAAATTATTCTTTTACATTAATCAAAAAGGCATTGTTTATCCTGGCCACATTATAAATAGGAGAAAGAACCAGGAGAAAGAAATTGGAGAGAAAAATAAAAATACTGTGCAATAAACAAGAATACAGGACTTTCAGACTAGGTCTGTGCCTCTCTGCCTATGTCTATTCTTATGCCATTCTTTCCACCTGCAAAACCATCACTGATCATTTCCTTGCCCAGCACATGCCTATCCATCCCTAGTAAGTGTTCTTGTACACAGTGATCACTCTATTTTATTTTCTCTAGCTCCATTGTCTGGGTCACTTAGTTGCAGTTAGCATTCTCTGCCTTGTATTTAAATGATCTCTCTCTGGGTATCATTGAATTGTCAGGTAACTAAGGTCAGGACAAGGTCTGGCACTTATTTTGTAACTCTCAAGAACACTAGCCAAGTGCTCAACACATTGATTATTGACTGTTTACTAAAATTTTGCCTTAGTCTGGTTTAGGGTAAAAATACTTCGTTGTATTCAATTCTTTATTTTATTGATGCCAGTTTGTGTGTCTGTGTGTAGAACTTGCCAAAATTAGCCTTTTATTCCTATAAATTATAACCTGCAGAGCCATATACCTAGCATCTCTCTGCATATTGAGTTTCAAACTGACTTTCTTTTAAGCACATCAGTTAAAATCCTGGTTCAGAGTTCTTTAAAGTGATTTGTATTTTATGGTCCTATGAAGGTTTCACATTGCAACTGCTAAGATTTAAAAACACAGGAACTAGAAAGAGGGTACAAGGAACTGCCATCTGTCCCTATAAACAATTATCAGCCAGCCATCTGCCCATATACTAGGTAATGATTTTAATGCTGGTGATATCTAACTGAAATACTCTCTCCACAGAACCAAAGAAAAAGAACCCATTAAAAACTGCTGAGGAATACAATCAATAACGTTGTAAGCATTTCTTAGGGAGCCAGATGGACCAATGCCCTTTTGGGGAGTCCACGTCATAGATGATGTGGAGGCCTTACCAACGCATTGTATTTCTGAAACTGATGTTGAATAACACTGTATGTCAACTATAATTATATATACATATAACCTCGGGACACGGAGTA
>NW_017732271.1:459612-471162 GCF_001890085.2 Hipposideros armiger
AAAAAAAAACCAAAACAAACAAACAAAAAAACCTGCTGATTCCTCCAGTTGTTGTTTGTAAATGTTTTCTCCTATACAAGAGCCTATCATTTAATTTGTATCTATGCTTTTCACTATATATTGAAAAGTTGCTTTTTTTATGACCTATCTGCAAACACCTGCATCCTTGCAAATAGCTGCCTCTATCTACAAATTCCCAGAAGTTAGTGCAACTTTGGAATATCATTTAGACCCATTCAAAATAAACCAGTGTCTAACACATTATAGAAGAGAACTAAAGTAAAGGGGTTAACAATTAACCTGAGGCTCAAGCTAAGCAAAATACAGAAACCCACAGCCAAACGGAAACCAGTTCACATGCTTTTCAAAACTCCACAGACTTCACAATCCAATGTAATCCTTCTAATGCATTCAATAGTTTGTTTATTTTTCCGTGACAAAAACTGAGGTAAGTTAGCATTTAAGCTACAGTGAATTATTCTTTGAATTTGGGCAGAATCTATCCAGTCATTTAAGCCAATTCGATAATTCATAGGTGAGTTAATATATAAAATCAAGGTCTTGCTTACAGTGTTAAGTCTGAGTCATGGTTCATTCAGCGAAAATTCCTTTTTTTTAATACACAGCTGTTATAAAATATATGACATGGTAGTTCATAGCCTTTATCAGTAACATAAATCTAAAGGTTAGAAATATTAACAAAATGAGCTATGTGGATTTTCAGTCAGTGCCATTTATTAAGAACATGCATTAACTAAATTTCAACCCATGGGGCCCTATACTTACTTCTTTGTCCTGAAATTACCTGTTATCCAAGTGTAGACTCAATTTTTTTTGTAAAATGAGTTTCAATATATTTGTTATTTGCTGTTTTATAAATTTAATGTGAGGTAGAGATCTTGCCAATATGTTCCACATCTAAACTAGTTCTAACAATTTATACTTAAAGGATTCAATTCTGTTCATCAAAATCTTTCCTTGCCTTTAGCTATCTATATTTTTTTCTTCTTTTTTTTAAACAGCATGACTTCAGAGAAATCTTGCTTGAGTTATGGGAGATTAGTTCCTCCAATATAACCCACTGAAACTACCTTGGAATTTTCAAATAGCTTATAGAAGTTATGAAAAAAGTAATTCTCACTGCATAATATGAGCTCTGGTTGTTCTAGGATGTGAGAACTGATGCTGCCAATTTTGGATCTAGATTTACAGATAAGCATTCTCCCCACAGAAACTTCAGGGGTTGGTGTTTTAATGGCTATTGAAACCCTAAGGATAATTCATGCTCATCTACAAAATAGCCAGCTTCTTTGACTTGGCAAATGATTCCAGACAATGTGTAAAATAAAACCACAATTTAGAGCTAATAACTATTAATGAAGTAAAGTTTTGTTAATAATTTTAAGTGAAAAAAATTATCAAAAAATCAATGACAAGCCTCCTTACAGAAAAAAATTAAAATGAGAAACATTTTTATTATTGTTGCTTCAAAATGTATATAAGAAATTTTCACCTGTACCTGATAATTTAAAATACATGCGTAGTGTTACTTATATTTTAATAGTCAAAACAATGTTTAAGAATACAAGGAAAGCATAAAATCTCCATGTCCTTTAGACTTTCATTTGAAATCTTTCTTTCTAATTTTTCTAAATCTTCTCTGGGAATAAAAAATTTGTGACAATCTTGACATTTCAAATATGAAAAAGATATTAAGACAGATATTCCTGTCACTCCCTCAATATTGGTGTGAAAAGACAATGAGTGAATCTACTAAAAGAAAAACAGAAAATAAAATCTATCTGTGGCAACTACTTTACTCACCAATGTCAACTGATGACTCATTCTCATAGTTAATTCTGCAGCCTGCCAAAGAATTTTGCTGGAGAAAAGACTTTTTCTGGGCTAGGTTTCTGCAATGCTTTTTTACTTGCTCTGTTAGATTCCTGCAGCTGTTGCTCTTTCATGCACAGTGGCCCCCGCTCTAACAGCTCAGATTGTACTGCAGTAGCAATATGTATTTGATACTCAGAAAGTCCTTGGTAAAGCAGTGACATAAATGCCTGACAGTCAAGCAGACCTGCTTTCTTGTACCATATCTTTTGTAAGTTAGATGTGAGAGCCTTCCTAAGTCATCTGCTCTCTGTAAGTGTCATCCTCCTCATCTGTAAAGTAAAAAAAATTGGGTTTAACTACATCATTTCTACTACTTCTCTTACATTATACTATAGGATTATTTTCTTTTTTCCTCTGGCTCTAATATTTTCAATCTTCATCCCTTTCTGACTCATTCCTTTCCTTATTAATTTTATTTTTTCCTTTTCTTCTGAGGGAAAAAAATATAATATACCTCTAAATAAAGAATCCTCTAGTTGCAAAAAAATTACATGAAAAGAAGAGAGAAGGATAATGCCATGGAGGGACTGTGAGAAAGGTATTTTGAGGAATATAGGAATTTATAAAGGTCAAATATATATGAGTATATATATATATATATATATATATATATATATATATATATATATGCTCTTTCTCTGCAAGGCCATCCTGAACAGAGCTTGTGTTAACTTCTTTCTGGAAACAGGGGAAATTTTACTTTCTCCTCTCCCAGCTTATACATTTAACATTAGAGATTAGTATTGAGTGGCTATTGTACTGCCAGATAGGTAGTTTATTATTTAAAAAAATTTTGTACTGGTGTAAAAGGAAAGAAGAATAAAAGAATAAACAGTGATACAGCACTTTTTGTCTTTTTGTTCTGTATTCATATTTCCAACGACTTGAATGCAAACCATGTTCTTGACCTAATGTTGTGGAGAGTCGGAGGTCTGCAGTAAGGGTTAAGCCTGGCAGCTGGTAAGCTGCCAAGCTTTCAGGCCTGGGTGAGCAGTGTGGGAAGGTTGCTAGATTGATATTCTCTGTGCTGCTGAAGAAAGAACAAGCTTACGTCACAGACAACCTTAAAAGTTACAGAGTGAATTGCCAGCCTGTTAGCAGTTTCTACATGCTATACTTTGTCTTGCTTTGGGAACATTTGCTTCCCCACTCCCTCAAGCTCCCAAAACCCTTACCTAAAGAAATCTTCTGCTATAAAAACTGTGTGCAAGCAATAAACGGTGCCACTTTTCACCATCAGCAGACAGTGGACCTCCTGAGCCTAAATTTCATCGCTGTGTCTTTCTTTTCTCATCTCCTCATCCAGTCCACTCAGGTTAACCCTCTAGGTGCCTGGCTGATGAGCCAGGTGGCCACCACAGACAAGTGGGACTCTTCAGGTGGCACCCAACGTGGGGCCTGAAAACGGACTGAAGGAACTGTTAAATGAAGAGACTCCCTTCGGACAAGGCGGCCGCCACTACAAAAAGGAGGTAAGGGAGCAAGTATCAGGAGTAAAACATGGGACAACCAGAATCAAAGGACCGTCACCTTTTTGCTCAAATGCTTACAACTATGCTTCGTGCCTGTGGTAGTGATATTACTACGCATCAGCTAGAAAAATTCCTTGCTTATGTACAGGACACCTGTCCTTGGTTCCCCAAGGAGGGAACTCTTAACTCTGATACTTGGCACAGGGTGGGTGAACAGTTGCGGGAGCATTACTCAGCAGAAGGCCCGGAGAATATTCCTGTAGATACATGTAATCTTTGGGGACTAGTTAGGGACTGTCTTGACTCTAGACCAGAGGCTTAACGCCTCCCAGACAGCCAGCCTCAAACTATAATAGAGAAGCTCAAAAGTCTTCTTGAGGGGTTGGAGGAAAAATATATTTTTCAGGGAGGTGCAGAGGGTAGTAATAAAGGACCTCCAGATGAGGCCCTGCCACCTGAGTACCCTCAGGAATTGGCACAGGGAGGACAGCACTATGCCATGATTGGATAAAATTCCTCTGTTGAGGAGGAGGCGGGAGATCCTGAGCCTCCCACAGATGCAGTGTCAGTTCTTGCTGCCTAAACTAGTTATCAGCCTAAGACCAAATGGGAGCTCTTTGTTCCGTGAAAGGAGCCACCTCCTCGACCTCCGCCGCCACCGGCCCAGAGTACCGGGGCCCCTTAAGTAGCTCTTTGGCAGCCACACTTCCTCCTCTGTATTCAGCAACTTAACAAAAGTAAGTCTTAAAAGATTTCTCTAACTCTCAGTAACTTTCAAAGTCTTACAGATAGCCTTAAATGTAAACAGTCTCTGCTTAAGGCTGAGGTAACTAAAAAGAAAAAAAAAAAGAAACACTTTTAAACCCAGGCGGCAGTCCCCCACCCCCACTCCTTATTGCAGCCTCCTAAAGTTATAAGGACAACTATAAGATCTTAGGTCCCCTCTACAATTGTTAATAATTCTGTTTATATATATATAGTCGCTGAGGTCTATACGTGTCTATGTTTTATATGTATTATAATATTTTTACCTCCAGATGGTATTATCAATTTATAATAATTAGCTAAAAATAAAAGAATAAACACTGTATTAAGATAATAAAAATTAACTCAACTACTTCTCAGGATCACATAATTTAAATAAATAAATAATTTAAATAAACAAATTGATAAATATATTTAACTAAGGCTGATTTCTTAGTTTTACCAAGTTATATAAAATAATATGTTATTAAATATTTTAATAGGTATTTCAAAATAACAAAATACTAAAATATCAATTATTAAATAGGTCTAAATTTGTCTATTTCTGGCTTTTTATCACAGAGACATTAAGGAATAAATTAAGATCTATTAATGTATCATATATAACATTACAAAAATCTATGTTTTTCAAGGTTATAAAAAATATTCCTACCAGACAGAGTTTCAACAAAAGAGAAACTGAAACAGCAAAAAGGGAGGTTGCTGCTCTTGTGGGCAGACAGCCTGGCATCACCAAATAATGGGAGCTCTGGCAACTTTGCTTTAAATTCAGTAACAAAAGATTTCAATTAGATGGGTCATCTTAAATCTTTTTTTTTTTAAGATTTTTATTGGGGAATTGGGGGTATGGGAAAAGTGCTGGGGAATTGGGGGAAGGGGAACAGACAAGTTGCTGTCGTTTTGTTCTTCAGTCTAGTTGTGGAGGACGTTGCTTTACTGGCCCAAGTTGGCACCATCATTGCGCTCTTCCCGGGAGAGGCACATCAGTTGCCGGCTTCTGGACGGCCGCTCACTGCGGTTGCTGGCCGCTCATGCTGGCTGCTGGCTACATACGGTAGCCCATGGCAACCCACTGCCACAGGGGGTGCAGCCTACGCCGTCGACGGCAACTCCCAGCAGCCCAGCTCCAGGTTAAGCTGTTGTTCAGCATCTTAGCTGTGGAGGGCAGTGTCACTGGCCCTCATATGTGGGATCCGAACCGGGGCCCTCTGGCATCCCAAGCCAGTTCTTAACCATCGCGCCACTCGGCCGGCCCCATCTTAAACCTTTTAATAAATGTTCCAAACTCCTAGGAGATATTAATGGGATAAAAATTTTTAAAACCACCCAGTATCTTAATTTTAAGTAATTTTCAATATAAGTTTAATTACTTTTAGGTATTTTTAAGTATAAGGTTAAGTATAATTAATTTTGGGGTATTTTGAAACATAAGGTTAAGTGTAATTCATTTTGGGTGTTTTTAAGTATAAGGTTAAGTATAAAAATAAGGTCAACTATACTAGATTTTAGGTATTTTTAATTATAGGGTTAAGTTTAATTAACATTAGGTAATGTTAAGTATAAGGTGGTCAATTTTAAGGTTCATGAACTTTGTTTAACTGTAGGTATTTTTAAGTATAATTAAGTAACATTAATTGACTTTGGGTGTACTTAAAAATAAGTATAGTCAACTGTATTTTTTTTATTTTGGGGGTCAGTCAACAATACCCATCAATCTCTCAAAAATCAATAAAACAAAAAAGGGGAGACTATAGTATTCCTTGGGTGCCACGGATACGAACCTTAACTAAACCCATTTTTCAAATTTTAAAATTTCAAATTTTCACAGTTTTTAAATTCTTTACAATGTCTTTATAATAGACAATTTTATCTAACAAGGAATAGATTCGGTCCTTGTGTGGGGGAAGGAATGTCTATGTTTTTTCCTAGGAACGCAGGATGAAGGAGAAAAAGACATACAACAGGTAAGTATGTCTCTAGTATCATCCTAATTGAAAATTGAAGAGTTGTAGGATAATTTTAAATATAAGTGTTCTTATCACAATTGGCAGTTTTACCAACTGTAGAGGATATAGTATTTTAGCCCTCTGTCAATCATTACTGAGGGATCCAAGATTGTAAGTCCTAGGGTATAAGCCCTCATAGTAATAAAAAAAATAGGTTAGGATTCATAATAATAGTTTAAGGCTTCACAACAGTTATATCATTTATAGCTTAAAATCATTGCTACTACAGTTACCACAGCAGTCTCTCATTACTAATACTATAAAAAGCTTTAAAGTAAGTCTTTTATATTTCATATTCATATCCAAAAGAGATGGATACAAAAAAAATTAAAAATCAATGTCTTAGAGATCATAGCTAAAAAAATAGGAGTTAAGGTCAAGATTATATGCTGCCAACTTACCTACGGGTATCACACAGGAAAATAAATAATACATAATAGAAGTAAAGAAAATAATACATAAGAGAAGTAAAGGAAAAAAATAATACATAATAGAAATAAATAGCAATCACCTTCAGGACACTTGGCGGAGTATAGATTTCAGCTTTGGGACTTATTGGTCCAAAAGATTTGACACAAAAAAGTAACATTACACCTCAAGAACTTGGATCCTGCTAGAAAATTATGGTTCTCTTGCTACTAATCTTGTGCTTATTTTTAGTCCATGAGGCAGCCATTAAAGCCCGTCTTTGGGCCATCAGTATGAAAGCCCATTGCTCACGACTACAACAGGATCAACAAAGGGGAGGCCACTGGAGCCGGTCATATCGCCAAGGCCGGCCAAAAGTTCCCCATCATTAAGCCTCCCCTCTTATACTTGCTGCCCATGGACCTCTAATAATCTTTGCCCTTCAATTCCACTGCTCACACACCTCCCGCCTTCTCCCAGGTTTGGTCCCACGAGGCTTTGCCCCGCAGGATGGCTGGTTAGCCAAAGATGGGTAAGTTCCCTTGGAGAGGGACGACCCAAGACAGGCACAGTCGTAGAGGACCAGCTGTAAGATGGCTGGATAGTCAATGATGGGTAAGATCCCCCAGGAAGGAACGACCTAAGACAGGTGCCAGTCATAAGATGGCCGGTTAGCCCATGATGAGTAAGATTCCGTTCCTCAAGGAGGACAACCCAAGCCAGACACAGCCGCTGGGGGGACAAACACAGCCTCAGTAAATCAGAGGTCGGTCTTTAAGTAATAAATAAAAAAGGAGGAGATGTGGCAAGCCGGGTCTGCAGTAAGGGTTAAGCCTGGCAGCTGGCAAGCTGACAGGCTCTCAGGCCCGGGTTAGCAGTGTGGGAAGATTGCTAGATTGATCTCATTCTCCACTGTGCTGCTGAAGAAAGAACAAGCTTACGTCACAGACAACCTTAAAAGTTACAGCGTCAATTGCCAGCCTGTTAGCAGTTTCTACATGCTATACTTTGTCTCGCCTTGGGAACATTTGTTTCCACACTCCCTCAAGCTCCCAAAACCCTTACCTAAAGAAATCTTCTTCTGCTATAAAAACTATGTGCAAGCAATAAACAGTGCCACTTTTCGCCATCAGCAGACAGTGGACCTCCTGAGTCCAACTTTCGTCTCTGTGTCTTTCTTTTCTCATCTCCTCATCCAGTCCACTCAGGTTAACCCTCTAGGTGCCTGGCTGACGAGCCAGGTGGCCACCGCAGACGAGCGGGCCTCGTCATAATGCCAAATCCACTGCTCTCATTTAAACATTTTAAAATCACACTGATTTTATTTATACCAAAAATAGATTTATTTCAATCCTATCAATAGCTGATCAATCAATCTATCAAAAAAGAACAATCAAACAAAAGCCCACTGCAACTGACAGACATCTATGCTTAAGCCAAAGAAACCATTCCATTTCATCATTCATCAATTCTAAATACTAGCATTTATATTCATTAAAATGGAGATACTTAAAAATACTTAAAGACACTTAAAATAAAGATGTCTAACTATTTCTTTCTTTGGCTTGGATACTCTGCTTAATACCTTGTGACTTAAAAGTTTTTCAGGCATACCCACACAAATGTAAATACTACGCTGGCCCTAGTTCTTTCTTTAAAAACAGAACCAATACCTACACAAAACATCTGAGTACTTAACACATTCAATCACTTGTACTACTAGTTATCCTATTGTTTTCCTTACTCGTCAATGATTATCTCCTTATTCCTTGTTATTCATACCCGAATTTTGTTCAGCTATAGGGATCTGCTCTCCCCAGTCTCAGGGGATATACTGTGATTTGGCTAAGCCACTCATGGTAATCCCATTTCTCTTTCCAGAGAAATGTAAAAGTAGGTGTTGTGGGATAGGTTTGCTTGTTCACACACACACACACACACACACACACACACACAATGTGATGCCTGGATCACAAAATGTTACAATCATTTTGCAAATACAAGTAACCAAAGTGTTAAATGGGCAGAATAGAAGAAATACATTTTGATGCTTGATGACATTATGCAGTCTCTTAATTAACCAACCTTTGGCATCTCAGTTTCATATTTATTTTCTTTTTTAATTTTTATTAAAGTATAATTCACATACAATATTGTATTAGTTTCAGGTGTACAGCATAGTGATTTGTTGTACTTATACACCTTATGATGTGATCACCACCCTAAACCTAGTAATCATATGTCACTGTGCAAAGTTACTACAATATTATTGACTATATTCCCTGTGATGCCTACTACACTTCCATGACATATTTATTTTATAACTGAAAATTTGTACTTCTATTTCCCTTCATCTTTTTCATCCATCCACCCACCCTCATGACCCTCTGGCAACCATCATTTTTTTCTCTGTATCTGTGAGTCTGTTTCTTTTGTTTATTCATTTATTTTATTAGTCAGGTTCCACATATAAGTAAAATCATATGGTATTTGTCATTCTCTGCCTGACAGAGTTCACTTAGCATAATATTAAACACATACACACACACACACACACACACACACACACCTTCTTTATCCATCCATCTATCGATGGGCACATAGGTTGCTTCTATGCTTACATATGTTGGCTATTATAAATAATGCTGCAATAAAATAGGTATGTATATATCTTTTCAAATTAGTGCTTTCATTTTCTTCAGATAAATACTCAGAAGTGGAATTCCTGGGTTGTATGGTGGTTCTATTTTAATTTTTTGAAGAATCTCTGTACTGTTTTCTATAGTGGTTTTACCAATATGCAATCCCACCAACAATGTACTAGAGTTCCCTTTTCTCCACATCCTCGTCAACATTTGTTATTTGTTTAATTTTTGATAATAACCATTCAGACAGTTGTGAGACAGTAATTCATTGTGGTTGTGCTTTGCATTTCCCTGATGATTAGTGATGTTGAACATCTTTTCATATGTCTGTTGGCAATCTGAATGTCTTCTTTGGGAAAATGTTTATGTATGTCCTCTGCCCATTTTTAATTGGATTGTTCATTATTTTGGTGTTGTGCTGTATGAATTCCTAATATATTATGAATATTAAGCTTGATATTTCTTTTTTGTTTTGTTTTGTTTTTGTTTGTTTGTTTGTTTGTTTTTTAGCTGAGCCATCCTGCTACCTTTTGGCGGCTCAGCGGCTGCTCAGCTCAGGCTGGACTCGAACCGCTGTTGCTCAGAGCTCACTCTTAACCAACTGAGTCACTCGGCCAGTCCAAGTTTGATATTTCTTAAGTGAGAGAGTAAAATGTCCTAATTGTTTTAGCAACTTACAGTATTGTTTGTAATTGCACCTACAAGAATCTTGATAAACATTTAAATTAAATAAAAGAAGCTATCAAAGAAACAAATTGAATATTTTATAGATTCTACCCTCAGAATGATAACTTTTTACCTGAAAGTTTGGGAACCCTGTCTCTATTCCTATTATAGAATGTAATGGACATTACAACTTTCTAATTTGCTTATTTATATTAATAATTCAAATAGAGATATCCACATTGTGTTTGATGCTGAAGTACCTGATAACTTTTAACCACTTTAATTATTTGCTTGAATGTTGTATCTATACCATCCTACGTACTCAGCATTATTGATTTTTTTCAAATAGCAACCATTGTTTTTCTTGATTTGATTAAGTGAAATGAAAATAAAATCTGTGAACAGATTAATTTTTTTTAATTTAAAGTTTATTGGGGTGACAATGGTTAGTAAAGTTACATAGGTTTCAGGTGTACAATTGTGTAATACATCATCTATATATCACATTGTGTGTTCACCACCCAAAGTCAGTTCTTCCATCACCATATATTTAATTGCTTTTACAAACCTCATCTACAACCCACCCCCTCCCTCTGGTAACCATTAAACTATTGTCTATTTCTATGAGCTTTTGTTTTTTTGTTTGTCTTGTTCCTTTGTTGTTTTCAGTTTTATATCCCACATGTCAGTGAAATCATATGGTTCTCAACTTTTTCATTCTGAATTAGTTCACTAAGCGTAATAATCTCAAATTCCACCCATGTTGCTGCAAATGGCACTGTTTCATCTTTTCTTATGGCAGAAAGTATTCCATTGTGTACATATACCACATCTTCTTTATCCAATCATCCATCGAAGGACAATTGTTGTTTCCATGTCTCGACTAACATAAATAAAGCTGCAATGAACATTAGAGCACATATATCTTTAAAGGTAAATGTTTTCATATTTTTTGGATAGATACCCAAGAGAAGGATGGCTGGGTCATATGGTAATTTTATTTTTATTTATTTATTTTTTGAGTATGCTCCACACTGCTTTCCATAGCAGCTGCACCAATCTCTGTTCCCACCAACAGCGTATGAGTGTTCCTTTTTCTCGACAGCCTCTCCAATACTTGCTATTATTTGTACTGTTGATAATAGCCATTTTAATTGGTATGATGTAATATCTCATTATGGTTCTTATTTGCATTTCTCTGATGATTTGTGATGTTGAGCATATTTTCATATGTCTATTGGCCACTTGTAGGTCTTCTTTGAAGAAATGTCTGTTCAGGTCCTCTGTCCACCTTTTAATTAGATTGTTTGGGTTTTTGTTGTTGAGTTGCATGAATTTCTTATATAATTTAGATATTGGTCCCTTATAGGAGGTGTTATTTGCAAAAACATACAATAATGAAAAGACAGCCTTTTCAATAAATGGCACTGGGATAGTCAGAAAGCCAAGTGCAAATGAATGAAACTAGACTGCTATCTTTCACAGTGTACCAACATTAACTCAAAATGAATCAAAACCTAAACAAAAAACCTAAAACAGTAAACTGCATAGAAGAAAACATAGGTACTAAGCTTATGGAGCTTTGGCTCAAAGAGGATTTTTTTAAATTTTTTTTTTATTGTTAGTTTCAGGTGTACAGAACAATGCAATAGTTACACTTTTCACCCTCACAAAGTAACAACCCCCCTCCCC
>NW_017732271.1:473292-478968 GCF_001890085.2 Hipposideros armiger
TCTTTTTCCTGTCTGATTGCTATCGCTAGAACTTCTAGGACTATGTTGAATAAAAGTGGAGAAAGTGGACAGCCTTGTCTTGTTCCTGATCTTAAAGGGAATGGTTTCAGCTTTACTCCGTTGAGTACGATATTAGCTGTGGGTTTATCATAAATAGCCTTTATTATGTTGATCAAAGAGGATTTTAAAAGTTTGACCTCAAAAGCAAGGGAAGTAAAAGCTAAAATAAATAAATAAGATTATGTTGTACTAAGAGCCCCTGCACAGCAAAAGAAATCATCGACAGAATAGAGGCTAGGATGACATCATAGAAATGGCAGCTTGAAGTGAGCCTCTTGAAATATCTCCTAAAATTTAAAACTAATTGAACAACCATAATTCCACAAAGGACTCCCTTTGCAATCGACAGGCAAGACTAAGAGACTCATAAACGAAATAATCTAAAGGTGGGCAAATAAGGAGAGAGGAGGAAGTGCAGAGACACAGGCAGCATGGGCTGCAGGACGCAGACCAGAACTCAGAGTTCTGAGCTCCCTGCATTCCAGAACTACCGCAGTCATGGGAGGGGAAATACTTCAGATTGCTAGCACTCCCCTTATGGTCCACCGTCCTGCCTGAGGGATCAGCATATAACACGGCTGAACCCAATACTCACGACAGAGACCTCAGACCAAAGACTAAGGGAAGAAGGTTGAAAATGGCAGTTTAAGCCCTCACTGCCAAGCGGAAGATAGAAGCATAGACACAGAGCCTAGCCAACCCCTCCCTATCCTCTTAGAGCTCACCCCACCCCCACCTGCCCAGGGCTAGAAGTTAAAGAGTAGCAGTGTCAGATCAAAAGAACAGAATATTTGCAGCTCTGAAAACTGTCCTGCAGCCACGGACTAACAGCCCAACTATTTCTCATGAAGGGGAGGGAGTGTTGGATGCAGGAATGGCTGTGCTGGTGGTTGCCGCCATTGCTCAAAGCCACTTCTCACAACCTAACCCACACCTGCCCCCACCTATCTGGGCAGATACCTGCAGGGGTAAACAGAGCCACTGAAACACAGAAGCCCTGAATCTGGTGCAGGTAAAGATTTGGGAGTTCAGAAACTTTCCACATCCCTCAAGGCAGGTGATGCTCTGACACTCAGGTGACCTACTCACAAAGGAGAAGCTCACTTTCCAGAAAATCCCCCCATTGTATGAGAAGCCAGAACAGTGCAGAGAAAATACAACACTACAGTGTGACAGAGAATAAAAGGCTGCAGTCAGAGGGAAAATAAAGCATTCTACCACCACCTACTGGAAAGCAAAAGAATGACCTCTTCCTAACAACCTGTTGCAGATCCTACTCTTGTAGATGTCTAAGAGAAATAATAATTCATTAATTTCTATGAATGACCAAATAACAAGGCAGCTTAGAGAGAAAATTAAAAGTCTCCAGAAAATGAACTTTAAGACATGGAAATATGTGACTTAAATGACAGAGAATTCAAGATTGCAGTCTGAGAAAACTGAACGAGATGCAAGAAAACACAGACAGGCAGTTTAATGAACTCAGAAACACAATCAAGGAACAACATGAACATTTTACCAAAGAGATTGAAATTTTAAAAAACAACCAAGTAGAATTTCTGGAGATTAAGAACTCAATAAAAGAAATGAAGAATGAAATAGCCAGCTTAGGCAGTAGAGCTGACCAGATAAAAGAATCAGTGACAACAAAGATAGAAATCTGGACATGACACAGATCAAAGAAGAGAGATACTTGAGAGTTCAAAGAAATGAAAGAACTCTACAAGAACTTTCTGACTCCAGCAGAAAGAGCAACATAAAAATAATGAGCACACCAGCAGTAGAATAAAGAGAGAAGGGAACAGAGAGTATATGCAAACAAATAATTGACAAAAACTTCCCAAACTTGTGGAAAGAACTGGATCTTCAAATCCAAGAAGCAAATAGAACACCTATTTATCTCAATCCCAACAAACCGTCACCAAGGCACATTGTACTGAAGCTGTCAAAAATTAACGCAAAATAAAGAATTCTCAAGGCAGCCAGGGAAAAGAAGATGGTAACCTTCAAAGAAAGCCCATTAGATTGTCATCAGATATTTTAGCAGAAACTCTACAAACCAGTAAGGAGTCAAATAAAATATTCCACCTATTGAAAGAGCGAAATTATGAGCCAAGAATAATATACCCAGCAAAGATATCCTTTAGATATTAAGGAGGAATAAAGACCTTTCCAGATATACATGAAGTCTAGAGAATTTTCTAACACATGACCTGCACTACAAGAAATGCTGAAGGGGGCCATTTGACCTGAAATAAAAGAGCAAAAGAATACAAAACCACGAGTAGTATTACAAACAGACAAGCAGAAGCAGGAAATGGAAATCCCTGCACCAAATAAGATATTATATATTTATCTATAACATACAGGATAAAGAAGGGAAAAAAAACATTTAAAAAAGAGGAAAAAGACAACTTGCTACTGCAGTGCAGAAATCAACTCATAGCATAAATAGGGATAATTTGTGAAAACAAACACATAAAAGAGGAGAGAGTAAAGGTCTGAACCGACACAGGGCAAAGGAGAAATAAAGCATGCTGAAGAGAATGGATATCCAAAATATAAAACTTACTTTTATATGAACTTAATAGTAACCACACAAGAAAAATCCAGAACTGAAATATATAACATAAAGAAAGAAGAAACAGAGCGAAAAATCATAAAATACCACCACACTGAAATAATAGACAGCAACAAAAAGGCGAAAAAACTGTGGAGACACAGTCCTACCAGAAAACCAAAGATAGAATGATAGGAAATCCTCATATGTCAATAGTCACTCTAAAGGTAAATGGACTGAACTCACCAAAAAAAAAGGCACAGAATAGCATTTTGGAACAAAAAATTAACCCAACCATATGTTGCCTCCAAGAAACACATCTCAGCTATAAGGACAAATATAGACTCAAAGTGAAAGGGTGGAAATTGACACTCCAAGCAAATGGTATTCAGAGAAAAACAGATGTAGCTATACTGATATCAGATGAAACGGACTTCAGGACAAAAAAGGTAACAAGAGACAAAGATGGACATTTTATAATGAGAAAGGGGACTGTACAACAAGAAGACATAAGAGTCATCAATATTTATGCCCCAAAGATGGGAGCAGCAAAATATACAAAGCAACTACTAATAGAACTGAAGGGAGAAATTGACCAAAACACAGTTATACTAAGGGACCCAAATACATCATAGACAGCTATGGATAGATAATCCAAACACAAAATAAATAAAGAAATATCATCCCTAAATGACACATTAGATTGAAATGGACATAACTGATATTTACAGAACACTTCACCCTAGAACATCAGGATATACATTCTTTTCAAATGTACATGGAACATTCTCAAGTATAGGCCCTACATAGGGACATTAAACTAGCCTCAGTAAATATAAGAAGATTGAAGTCATATCAAGCATATTCTCTGATCATAAGGCTTTGAGATTGGATATCAACTGACATAAAGAAGTAGGAAAAATAAAAACTATGTAGAGATTAAATAACATACTTTTAAAGAACAACTGGGTCAAAGTAGAAATAAGAGGAGAGATAAAAAAATACATAGAAACAAATGAGAATGAAAACACATCCTACCAAAATTTTTGGGATGTGGAAAAAGCAGTTTTAAGAGTGAAATTTATATCCTTCCAGGCCTATCTCAAAAAACATGAAAAATCTCAGAAAAATAACCTCATGTTACATGTTAAAGAGCTAGAAAAAATGACAACAAATGAAACACAGCCTCAGCAGAGGGAAGAAAATAATAAAAATCAGAGCAGAACTAAATGAAATAGACAACAAAAAGACAATAGAAAAAATTAATTCAACAAGGACCTGGTTCTTTGAAAAGATCAATAAAATTGACAAACCGTTGGCAAGGCTCACTGTGATAAAATGAGAAAATACACTAACAAACAAAATCACAAATGAAAGAGTGGAAGTTACCTCAGATGCCACAAAAATAAAAGTGATTATCCAAGAATACTATGAAGGGCTATATGCCACCAAATTCAATAACCTAGAAAAAATGGACAAGTTCTTAAAAACATATAGCCTTCCTAGGCTGAATCATGAAAAACTGGTATATCTAAATAAACCGATCAAGAATAAGGAAATTGGGCCGGCCAAGTTGCGCGATGGTTAAGAACTGGTTTGGGGCGCCAGAGGGCCCCAGTTCGGATTCCACATATGAGGGCCAGTGACACTGCCCTCCACAACTAAGATGCTGAACAACAGCTCAACCTAGAGTTGGGCTGCCGTGAGTCGCTGGCCATGGGCGTAGGCTGCAGCTTCTGTGGCAGTGGGTTGCCATGGGCTACCGTGTGTAGCCAGCAGCCAGCGTGAGCAGCCAGCAGCCGCAGTGAGCGGCCGTCCAGAAGCAGGCGACTGACCTGCCTCACCCAGGAAGAGCGCAATGATGGTGCCACCTTGGGCCAGTGAAGCAACATCCTCCACAACTAGACTGAAGAACAAAACGACAGCAACTTGTCTGTTCCCCTTCCCCCAATTCCCCAGCGCTGTTTCCATCCCTTCAACTCCCCAATAAAAATCTTAAAAAAAAAGAATAAGGAAATTGAATCAGTCATCTGAAACCTTCCCAACAGCAAAAGTGCAGGAAGAGATGGCTTCACTAGTGAATTCTACCATTCAAGGAGGATCTAATACTTGTCCTAATAAAACTCTTCCAAAATATTAAAAAGAGACAATACTCTCTAACTACTTTATGAGGCCCACATTACCCTGATACCAAAACTTGATAAGGATAACACATACAAAAAAAATTACACACCAATATCTCTAATGCATACAGATGCAAAATTCCTAATCAAAAGTCTAGCAAATTGAGTAAAATAATACATCATGACCAAGTGGGGTTCATCTCAGTAGCACAAGGATTGTTTAACATTCACAAATTGATTATTATCCACCATATAAACAAAATAAAGAACAAAATTCATGTGATTATATCAATAGATTCAGAAAAATTGTTTGACCAGAAACAGCATCCATTGATGATTAAAAGACTTAATAAAATGGGTATAGAAAGAAAATACCTTAACATAATAAAGGCTATATATGACAAACCCTCAGGTAATATCATAATCAATGGTTAAAAACTGAAACCCTTTGAGAAAATGGCCGCGGTAAGGAAGTCACTGAATTAGCTCGCGCAAACCACGGCAGCGAAAACACAACTCTGCGGGACACGCTGAGCAGCAAGGGGACTCCCACGCGGACTACTTAGAGGTGGGCAGACCCGGCGGGTTCGGGAGTTGGGCGGCGAGGCGAGTGGAGACACGGGCGGCGCCCGGTCTTCTGAGTTGCGGAGCTCCGCAGATCGGAAACTTCCCCTGCCTGTCCTTCAGCCCGCGCGCGCACTAGGGCAGAGTCATCCGGCCCACGCCAAGTGTTTATGAGGAGGACGCGTGGGAGGAAGCCGACTGCTCGAGCCCACGAAGGCGGAGACGGGGATTCTCAGTAGATAGGAGAACAATCACTGCTCACCCCCTACCCTGCTGGCGTGCGCGCTAAGGCAGAATTCCCGGGCAGCGCGCATCGCTGATCGAGGGAGAAGGAGGCAGCTTGCTCGCTCCCGGTGACTGAGACGCCGG
>NW_017732271.1:484578-495226 GCF_001890085.2 Hipposideros armiger
CTACACATGGTAGCCCATGGCAACCCACTGCAGCAGGGGCTGCAGCCTACGCCCGTGGCCAGTGACTCACGGCAGCCCAGCTCCAGATTGAGCTGTTGTTCAGCATCTTAGCTCTAGAGGGCAACATCACTGGCCCTCATATGTGGGATCTGAACTGGGGCCCTCTGGCGTCCCAAGCCAGTTCTTAACCAATGCGCCACTCAGCCAGTCCAAATTGTTACTTTTTGCAGATGACATGATGCCATATATAGCAAACCCTAAAACTCCATGACAAAGTTATTAGAAAGAATAAATGAATACAGTAAAGTTCCGGCTACAAAATCAACTTACAAAAGTCCATTGCCTTCCTATATACTAACAATAAAACTTCAGAAAAAAAATCCTTGTGCAATTGCAACAATATGAATAAAATACCTAGGAATAAAGTTAACCAAGGATGTGAAAAACCTATACACTTAAAACTATAACACATTTTTAAAAGAAATTGAAGAAGACATAAAGAAATGGAAAGACATTCCATGTTCATGGATTGACAGAATCAACATAATTAAAATGGCCATATTATCCAAAGCAATATACAGATTTAATGAAATCCCAATCAAAATCTCAATGGCATTTTTTTAAAGAAATAGAACAAAAAATCAGATTTTTGGGGAACATCAAAAGACCACAAATAGCCAAAGCCATCTTCAGAAAAAAGAACAGTGCTGGAGGTATCACACTCCTTGAGTTCAGGTTGTACTACAGGGCAACAATAATTAAAACAGTGTGGTATTGGCAGAAAAACATAGCGAACAGTAGAATAAAATTGAGAACAAAGAAATAAACCCACATCAATATGAACAGCTAATTTTCAACAACAATGACAAAAACATGCAATGAAGGAAAAACAGCTTCAATTAATGGTGCTGGGAGAATTGGAAAGACACATGGAAAAGAATGAAACTAGACTGCTCTCTGTCACCATGTACCAAAATCAACACAAAATGGACCAAATACTTAAATATAAAGCCTGAAATAATAAACTGCATAGAAGAAAACATAGTTACTAAACTTATGGACCTTGTGTTCAAAGAGCATTTTATGAATTTGACCTTAAAGGCAAGGGAAGTAAAAGTAAAATAAATAAGACTATATCAAAATGAAAAGCTTCTGCACAGCAAAAGAAACCATCAACAAAATAAAAAAGGCAACTAACCTAATGGGAGGAAAGTTTTGCAAACAATGCCTCCAATAAGGGGCTAATATCCAAAATATATAAGGAACTTATACAGCTCAACAAAAAAATAAAAAAATGGTCATAGGACCTGAATACACATTTGTCAAAAAAAATATACAAATAGCCAATAAACATTTGAAACAATGCTCAACATCACTAATCATCAGATAAATGCAAATAAAAATCACAATGAGATATCACCTCACACCAGTTAGAATGGCTATCATCAAGAAGACAAATAATAGCAAGTGTTGGAGAGGCTGTGGAGAAAAAGGAACCCTCGCCATACACTGTTGGTGAGAATGCAGACTGGTACAGCCACTATGGAAGGCAGTGTGGAGATTCCTCAAAAAAATTGATAATAGAATTACCATTAACCCAGCAATCCCTCTCTTGGGTATCTACTCAAAAAATCTGAAAACATTTGTCTGTAAAGATATATACACTCTGATGTTCATTGCTACTTTACTTAAGGTGGCCAAGACATGGTAACAACCAAAGTGTTCTTCAACGGATGATTGGATAAAGAAGTTGTGGTATATATACACAATGGAGTACTATTCTGCCATAAGAAAAGATGAAATCGTGCCATTTGCAACAACATGGATGGATTTTGAGATTATAATGCTAAGTGAAATATGTCACTCAGAAAAAAGTATAGAACCATATGATTTCACTGATATGTATATACAACTAAAAACAACAACAATAAAAAATAAGAAAAACAAATGAAGAAACAGAACTCATAGACACAGACAATGGTTTAGTGGTTACAGAGGGTAAGCGCAGAGTGGGGTGGTAAATGAAGGTAAAGGGGATCAAATATATGGTGCTAGAAAGAGAACTGACTCTGGGCGGTGAACACACAGTGTGATATATAGATGATGTATTACAGAATTGTACACCTGAAATCTATTGGGTTGTCAGAAAAGTCATGACATATTTTGTCTGTTTTTCATAGGGCATTTATTTATATAAAGAACAAAGATTAATCAATGACATATTGCCCATTTTGTTTGATAACATTTTGCCATCTTTCAGTGAGCTTCCTAATTCCTTGTTCATAGAAGGATGCATCTTTATTTGCGAAAAACTGAACAAGGTGCTGATTTACAGCCTTATCTGAATTGAACATTCTACCATGCAAGGAGTTTTGAAGAGAGCAAAACAAGTAGAAGTGTGATGGCGCAAGGTCAGGCGAGTATAGTGGGTGTCGCAACACTTCCCATCCAAGCTCCAATAATTTTTGATGGGTGATCAAACTTGTGTGTGGTCTCGCATTGTCGCGATGGAACACAACTCCTTTACAATTAACAAGCTCTGGACATTTCTGGATAATGGATTCATTCAAACTGTCCCATTGCAGATAGTACACATTTGAATTGATTGTTTAGTTCCTTGATAGGAGCTCAAAAAACATGACACCTTTAAAATCCCACCACACTGAGAGCGTAAACTTCCTCTTGATGAATGTCTGCTTTCGATGTTGTTTGAGGCGAATCATCATGTTGGAACCAAGATTTCTGTGACCACATTGTTGTAAACAATCCACTTCTCATCACCAGTTATAGTCACTTCATAAAAGGATCGTTTTCCTCACGTTTAATGAGCATATCGCATATGTGTATATGCGCTGTCAAATGAACTTCTTTGAGTTCATGCAGAACCCAAATATTGAGCTTGCTTACATATTCCAGCTTCTTCAGGTGGTTGTCAGCACTTGAATGATGGATGTTCAATGTTTCTGCAATCTCTCATGTCATGTAACATGGGTTTGACTCGATCAATGCCTTTATTTTGTGGTCATCAATCTCGGTGGGCCTCCTTGACCAAGGAGTGTCCTTGAGATCAAAATCACCAGCCCAAAATTTTGTGAACCATTATTGACACTGACATTCTTATAGAGCCTTGTCACTGTAAACTTTATGCAACTTTTCAAAAGCTTGACACACGTTCTTTCCTTTATGGAAGTAAAACAGTAAAATATGGCAAAAATGCAGAGTTTGGTCTCCCATCTTCAACTTGTTGTAAAATCTTCAAAACTCAACCAAATCGCTCAATTTTTTTAGAATGAAGCTAGACCTGTCAGTTGTCAAATGACATAGCAATAATGTAGATACATGCAAATGACTCTAGTACTTCCAAAAATGAACTAGTGCCATCTGTCTCAAACATGCTTCATGACTTTTCCGACAACCCAATATGTAACTGTGCTAACAATTGTCATCCCAATAAACTTTAATTTTAAAAAATGTAAAAAATAAAGAGTCAACCAATCAAATAGGATATTTTTTCATTATTGAATTTTGTATGCACTTCACTAAAACAACCAGTTATTTTGGAGTTCTGTATATTTTATCATAAGACACAGCTCTAAGCTTCTTCATATCATCTTATATTTAATTTACAGAATATAAACACAGTAATTTTTAAAACAATTTAAATTAGTTTCAAGGGGAACAACACAGTGCAATAGTTATACATTTTACCCCTCAAAGTGACAACCCCCTTTCCCCAATCCGCCGCCCCACTCTCCCCCCAATATCATACATATCTATTACAACTCCATTGACTCGATTCCCACAATATACTCCACATCCCATGACTATATATATATTCAGTTATAGTTGACATACAATATTATACAACATCAGATTCAGGTGTACAGTGCAGGCTTGTGAGTTACGTCACCATACAAACACAGTTCCAGATTCTCCAAATGAGAGTTTAACATATCTGCCTAATTTTTTTCATGGGGGTTAGATTAGTTGTCACTCTCAACCAAGCGTCACAGTTAGATAATTCTATATTCCCCAGTAGGAGGCCCCAACTGTCAATGAAATCAAAGTCATCCTGGCTCAAAATTTTGAATCTCCCTATGATTCTCTCTTTTCCACCTCCTCATTTGACAAGTCTCTAATCAGTCCCCAAGTTCATTTTTCATAGATTATTTGCTGAGTACTGTACTGGATGCTAAATTTTGGTACTGAAAAGATACACAAAGTCTTGGTATGAAGTTTATAGTCTAGTGCTGTCATCCTGTTCTAATGTCATACTCTCTATCATCTTTCTTGTCTAGATGCTTTTGTGCCGTTCATGAAGTCTCTCACTTACCTAATATATTTGGAGTATTTGTAGAGTTGTTCCCTGTTGTTTACAGAAAACTGCAGATTTTTGACAGACATGTATAGGGTAGAGTTTGGACTTTTTGGAAGATTAACTTATCAGCAAATCTCTTGGTCTCAGTTTAAAGACTCCAAAATTTCACCCAATTCTACATGCCCATTTTTTTTCTAACACTATTTTACAGAAGCCACAACAGTAGTCTGGCTGAGCTATTTGTTATTCTCAGTATTGGCTACATGCACTTGTATCATAAATTATAATGCAGACTGGTTTTAATCACAGAAATAAATCACACTGGCAGTTAGGTACTGTTGAAATATTGCTGTAAGTAGGCATTTCGTGCATATTGTTGGTTAAATCTGAGAAAGCTAAGCACCAAGCAGTTATAACACTGAAACCCAAAACCCAAAACTCATTTTGCCATAGAAACTAACCATTGTATTACAAATGAATTTCTGGAACACAAGCCATTTGTAAGTTCAGCATTAAATGCTTGTTTATGTAAAGTGTCACCATTCTGATATTTTAAAATATTAAATATCACTATTTCTAATTTGACTAAATTTTTGCAAAAGAACATGTTACCACTAAGCCTGGGCAAGTTCTCACAAGTGTTCAGGAACAGCCTACTATGAGCTTTTTTTAATATGCTTTGCCTCCTCCTATCAAAGCTTAAAATCCCCTCAAATTTGGTTAACCAAAATGTCCAATTAATTGCTCTCTGTGTAATTTGAAATTTACTATCTTTGTTAGGCCAAGATTAAACTGATGTATTCAGAAAGAAGACTGTGTTGCTACCAATGGAAGTTACAACCATTTCCTAGCCAGTTCTTTTGATAAAATGTTTCCATACTTGTTCTTTTCTTATGTTGCACTTCTTTGCCATAGTTTAATTTCTGAACAGAGAATAGTTTAGAGTAGTTAAAACAAGTAGAAGTACTCACTTTTGGGTAACAGAAAAAGGGAAAATGGTTTTTGCTACAGGAAAGCAACAAGGGCTCTTAAAAAGATGGGCTTAAAAGTTCTAACCGCAGTAAAGTTCAAAACCATGGAAAACAAAAGGATAGCAAACATGAATCAATTTGAACATTTAAATATAAAAGTTGTAAAGTGGAAAGTGGGAATCTCTCTAATCATCTCTGTTTACTAACCTCCTCAGAAAGATAAACAAAATCCTTAACCTGGATTTGCTTGATAAAAGCAGCAGATTCATTCATACTGAGTAGTCCCATCTGAAAAACAACCTTTGCCTCCAGTCCCAATGCTAGCCTTCTGTCTATTAACTTCTAGCTATCGTGTTCTTGGAGTTTGTCCTCAAATTCCCAACTTTCCCCAACTAAAGACTCAAATAAACACTGGGAAGCACTTATGTAAATAGCTCCTCATCAGATTCCATCTTGAAACAGAATTCTTATTATTCCAAATCCATTCTCCTGCCCACCTCCAAACATATGTTTTTAAATTTACTTATCTGAGAGGAGTAAGCATGCTGTTTCACAGATAATGTTGCATAAGAGAATTTGGAAATCTTCACATTTTCACTCAGAGAATTTAAAAACCACAGTGAAGATTTGATTCACATTTTAAATAAATTCACCCTTTTGCCTTTTTTCCAACTCATTTCAACAATAGTTAAATATTTACTTCATTTATATCATTTTATTTTAACCTTATTTCTCCTTACAATTTTCTTTTTTTAGTATTTTTTTTCAGTTACAGTTGATGTGCAATATTATATCAGTCTCAGGTGTACAGGATAGAGATTAGACATTTATATAATTTACAAAGTGATCACCCTGATAAATTAGTACCCATCTGATACCACACATATTAATAGTTATTACAGAATTGACTATAATCCCTTTGCTATATTTTACATTTTCATGACTACATTCTTACAACAAATTTGTACTTCTTAATCCTTTTACCTGTTTTATGCTGTCCCTGAAGCCCCCTCCCATTTATCACCCCAATAAATCTAGTGCTCATCTAACACCATACATAGTTATTACAATATTATTCACTATATTCCTTATGATATATTTTACATCCCCGGGACTACTTTGTAGCAACCAATATCTACTTTTTAATCCCTTCCCCTTTTTCACCCATCCCCCTACTCTCTCTCATTTGGCAACAACCAAAATGTTCTTTGTATCTCTGATTTTGTTTCTCTTTTGTTAGTTTGTTGATTTGTTTTATAGATTTTATGTATATGGGAAATCATATTGCATCTGCCTCTATTTTTTTAATTAAAATTTATTGGGGTGACAATGGTTAGTAAAGTTACATAGGTTTCAAGTGTACAATTCTGTAATACAGATTCTATATATCACATTGTGTGTTCACCACCCCAGGGTCAGTTCTCCTTCTATCACCATGTTTTACCAGAGGCCTCTTAAACTATCCTCATTTTTGGAGGGGGATTTTTTTTTCTGTACTTATTAGGTGTTTTCTGCTACATTATCATCCAAATTGCTGATTCAATCTTTTGCTTCATCTAATCTCTTGATTTCCTTGAACATATTCTTCATTTCAGTTATTATAATCTTTATTTCTTACTGGTTCTTTTTTGTTTTCTATCTCCATTTTTATGTTTCCTATCTCTTTGTTGAAGTTCTTTCTAAGATCACTGAGCATCCTTATAGCCAGTGTTTTGAACTCTGTGTCTGGTAGATTGCTGGTCTCCATTCTGTTTAGATCTTTTTCTGGAACTTTTTCTGTTCACTCATTTGGGATATGTTTTTCTATCTCCCCATTTTGGATGCCTTCTTGTGTTTGTTTCTATGTATTTGGTAGTACTACAGCGTCTCCCAATCTTAGAATGGCCTTATGTCATAAGTGTGCTGTGAAGCCTTGTGACACAGTCCCCTTGGTGACCTGTGTTGGGTGCTACCAATATATCCCTGTGTCTGTCGTGTGTGCTCTGCTGTTGTAGTTGAGTCTTGATTGCTGTTTTTGCATCATTAGGAGAGACTGATTCATTGTCTGATTCATTGTGAGGATTGGCTATGACTATAGTGGAGGAGTTGTTGAGGAGGGGCTGACCCTATGGAACAGGATTCACTTTAACAAAGTCCTGGTGCCTTCTAATTCTGCTCTTTGGGTGTGTGGTCCTTTGAGGTAGCTCGGTGGTGCTTAGGTATGGTCTGAAGCCGGCCACTGTGCATCCCAACCCTGGGGATTTTGGGAAGGGCTCCACCACAGGACAAGTTTAGACATTGCTTGTGCCCTGCTGGGGCCACTTGGCATGAGACAAAGCAATCCACAGATGGCTGCCACCTGTGATGTCTTGGAAGTGCTTAAGATAGGACTAGGCTTGAAACAAGCTCAGCTGCCTGGCACTGCTCTTCAAGAGGTATAGGGCTGAGAACAGTCATTGCTTGTTTGGGGTTTGTGAACCTATGAGAGGTTTTAGGGAAGTCCACACCATAAGCCAAAGCAAGTCGTTTGTATGGAAAAGCCACTGGAAGTGGTTTGGGTGTGCCTGTGATTTGGGAGGGGTGGAGATCTCAGGGAATTACAAGGGCAGGGTGAACAGTGTTACACAGATAGAAAGACTCTGATACTGTGCCTACCTAAGTCTGCATGCTGGAGGGGGCAGGACTCAACAAAGTAACAGTGGCCTCTGCCAGCACATCTGTCTGAAAGAAAGTTTCCCCTTCAGTCTTAACCCTGAATCCAGACAATGCATTTCCTCTCCATATGGCCCTGGTGATGTTTGAGTTGTTGCCCCAGCACTGGAACTCAGAGTGAGTGAGTCCATCACTGAGTAAGTCTGTGTGCAGGCCCTTTAACAGGAATGCCTGGGACTTGAGCAGCCCTCTGTATCACTCAGCCACACTCTCTGCTGGGTTTCACAGCCAAAAGCTGTGTGGACTTTTCTCTCTGGCACAGGAACCCTGGGCTTGGGGTTCTGGTGTGGGGCTGAGAACCCTTGCTTCTCAGGGGGGACCTCCACAGCCAAGCTATTTTTCTAAAATTTTAACTGCTATACATGGGTGTAGGTCCAGTCTGTTCCACATCTCTGCACCTGCTACCAGTCTCAATATGTCTTCTGTATATCCTTATTTGTAGAACTTTTGTTCAACTACACTTCAGGCAACTCTCAATGGTGGTTGTTTTGTAGTTTGATTGTAATTTTGATGTGGTTGAGTGGATGCAAATACAATGTTTACCTACTCCACCATCTTGACTGACTAAGGAAATTTTAGTAAGTTCTTTCTCATTCATTACAGCAAAACCTGGTTATAAATTTCCAGTTTCTTCCTGTACCTTTCATTGAACATAGATGGATTGTAGACTATTTCCATGTGACACCATCTCAACTGGCCAAAACTAGAAAAAAATCAGTTTTGTATATTCAATGCCAACTGTTTAATTTGATAGAAAATAATGAGTGACATATATCTCTGTGTTTTAGAAAACAGACATGAGAAAAACTTGAGATGACTGATTGGAAATAGGTGAAAGCTCAGTAAAATGGTTTTAGAGAAACAAAAGTAGTACTTACTTTCCTATCCAATCTGCTTAGTGACAGGTTATTTTTTTTTAATTATTGCAGTGGTAAGAACATTTAACATTAGATCTACCCACTTAACACATATTTAAGTGTACAATATAGCATTATTATCTAAGTGAAATTTTTAATTGGATAAACCTAGTATTATACAATTAATGAGGGGAACTGTGAACACATCAACTGCTTATGTAAAAAAATGTGGTGGTATATAAATACACGTAGACACGTTTGAACATGTCTACTGATTGTGATGGCTAGATGTCTGAATGATGGGAATTCTTAAACTGTATTATAAGGTTCATCTCTCAATGGAGTCAAAACTGTTGGATTTTAGTTACAGGCATACTTGCTAGAAAAAAATGTATTACTTGTTAATGTGCTAACAACATGATTGAATGGCAAATTCTATATTCATAATGAAAAGTATTTGTGGAAGGACCCTGTATTATTTTGGCCATCAACACAGTTTCATTGTATGTTCATTATAATGTTAACTCATCTATTTAACTTAACTTAATAAGAATGTAGTAAGTTCATATTAATACAAATATATACTGGGTACTGAGTGTGAGTGAAAGAAAAGGAACAGAGATAGTAAGACAGTTCTTGTCCTACAGGGGCTCACAGTCTATTAGAAGAGACATTTAATTCACTGTGGTAGAAAGCAGAATGAAAGAAAAACTGTAAAAAGAGAATAAGAAACATGACATGGGATTAACTTATCTTTTGTGGTAGACTTATTTATGTACATCTTATTCACCCCATACAGAACTGCAGTTTACAAACTTTGTGGGCAGAAAATAGGTATTATACTTATTTTGGATTTTCAACAGTGACTTTCATATAGCCAGTTGTTAATAAATATCCATTGAATTGGAAACTGCACTCTAATTGTCCACTCATAAAAGAAGTTCACAGAAACCTGTTTTACTGTTTACAGTGAGGCTACTATCTGTGGTGCAGCTTAAATCTTCTGAGATTGCTTATTTGAGTGTGCAAAAAAACCAAACCAAAACAAAACAAGTAAATATATTGCCTTTTCAAATTTTGTTTAAGAAATAATTAGGAAGGAAATCAATAGTCAATAATGAAGTTGACTACCACCATCCAATTTTGAACCAGTCACTTTCCCTATCTTGACCTCAGTTGTTCCACTTGGGTCTATTCAGTGCCAGCATCCTGTGATCCCTCCTTTGACTGGAAGTTCTTCTCAAGGTACTTCCCCATTTCCCTGCTTCTCAGAAAAATTTCTCAAAACCGAGTTAATATTCACAGTTTTCTTAAAATAGTAGCTAATACCCCTCACCTCCCTGTCTTCCACCAGCCTACTTCCACTGAGGATTTCTTCCCACCAATCCACTGAATCTACCCTTCTCAAGGTCAACACTGACTTTCATTTTATTAAACCCAATGGCTACCTCTCTGTCTTCACCTTCTAAACCTCTCTGTGGCATTTAAAAGTTGATCATTATCTTATTCTAAAAATCCAGTCTTAGGGGCGGCTGAGTGGCTCGGTTGGTTAAGAGCTGGTTCAATAGTGTGAGCTCTGAGCAACAGCGTTGCCGGTTCGATTCATGGCCCGAGCTGAGCTGCTGCTGAGCTGCCAACAGGTGGCAGGATGGCTCAACTAAAATAAATAAATAAATAAATAAATAAACTAATTAAATAAATTAATTAATTAAAAATCCAGTCTTCGGGCCGACCGAGTGGCGCGATGGTTAAGAACTCGCTTGGGACGCCAGAGGGCCCCGGTTCGGATCCCACATATGAGGGCCAGTGAC
>NW_017732271.1:495401-504634 GCF_001890085.2 Hipposideros armiger
TGAAGCAGCGTCCTCCACAACTAGACTGAAGAACAAAACGACAGCAACTTGTCTGTTCCCCTTCCCCTAATTCCCCAGCACTGTTCCCATCCCCCAATTACCCAATAAAAAAATCTTTTAAAAAAAATCCAGTCTTCATTTGTTCTCCATGACACCATGCTCTTTTGGCTTCCTCCTAGTTCTCTGGCTTCTCCTCCCCAGATTCCTTTCCTTTCCCTGCCTCCTTTAATTGAGTGTCCTGTAATCATTCCTGCTCACTAGTGTCTATACTTTCATAATTTGTAATTTCATTAAATCCAATGACTCTAAATACCACTATATACCAAGGACTCTTTCTTTTATATTTTCTTTTTTGAACACTGTACTTTTACGTGAAATTCATGTTTGATATCTCTAATCCAATGCTTAATAGGCCACTGCAAGTTATTTTTTCTAAAACTAAAGCCTAATCCAAAATAATTCTCTCAAATATGCATGATCTTTCTCTTCACTGCTCACCTCCACTGTGTTGATGGCTAAATTACTATAATGTTCTTCTACAAAAACTGAAAAATTTGAAAATGAAATTCACCAGAAAATCATTTTTTCTGAGTATACTGCCAAGAAATTCATTTTTATCCCAGTAAGTAACAGATCTGTTTTCGGCTGTGAAATTTCCAATATTTCATAGTTTATAATTCTCTGCTGAGAACTACTGTCTTTCTTTTCATTTTGAAAGTATTCACCTTTCCCTCATTGAGCATGGTTATAATAGCTGCTTTCAAGATTTTACTTTATAATTCCATCATCTGGGTCATTCTAGGGTTAGCATCTGCTGATTTTCTATCCCTTGAAAACTGGACACATTTTCCTGGCTCTTTATATGACAAATAATTTGGAACTATGTCTCGGATTTTGAAATATGTTGTAAGATTCTGTGTCCTTTTAAAATTCTCTGATGAATGTTAATTTTGTTTTTGGTTTTGTTTTAGCAGGCAGTCAACCTGGTTATGTTCAGACTGCAGTTTGTTTCTCACTTTATGTAGGCAATAGTTTCGATGTCTGTTCAGTTTTCAAAGCCTTTGCTATATATAGTCTTTGGATCTATCTTGCACATGACCCTCTCAGTAGTCAGTATGGGACTTGGGTGACATGGTGTATTGTAGTTCCATTCTTAAAGCCTGTGTTATAGTTCTTTGGTTCTGCTTTATGTATGCATAGCTTGGCAATGAGCCTGGAACTTAATTGATTCATGCAAAGTATTCAGAGAGCCCTTCTTTATTTCCTTTAAACATACCTCCTCCCACCTCTTTATATCACAGGGGCTTCTTTCCCAGGTTCCTGTGGCCAGATACAGGTTTTCCCTCAGGACTTAAAGTGTTCCCATTACTTCCTCAACTGCCACATCAACTGTGTAGCTTCTTATCTGGAACTTGCCTTAAGGCAAAGCCAAGGGAGAAAAAAAGGAAATTAAAACACCTCAGGGATTCTTCACACACTCTCTGACTTACAGAGTACTGTTTTCCTAATAATATGGCTAAAAATAAATGGTGTCTCTCAGAGGTTTTGCTCTCTCTATTTTTATGTGCAATTCTGGGGTGTGGCTCACCCTTGGGTTAAAGCTGGGCAATAAACAAGTGAAAATTTAAAAAAAAAGTAATAAAACAAACTTCATGCCATTGTTCACATTTCAGCATCTTTAGGCAGTTGCTTTTTGTATTCTACCAAGTTGTTTTAGTTGTAACCAGTTGGAAAAATAGACTATAGTGACTTATTCAATCTTAGCCAGCACCATAAGTCTTACTGTCTCATTTATTCATTCAGTTTTACTAGTTATTTTCTGTTTTCTCATTTAAAATAGAATGTTCATGTATACTTTTATATTCACTGATGAATTGCCAGTGCCAAGAACAGTGCTTAGTAAATAGTGACTTCTAAATATATATTTGTTGAATGCATTAATTAGCTAATTAATATATATTTTTCAATTGACTTTCTTCTAAAAAGATGCCAATTCTGGGGATATGGTTTTAGGACCACTTAATTTCTTGGCTCATTTCATTATACTATTTCCCCTTCCATCACATTTAATTTAGGAAGGTGGAGGTTAGAGTTAGAGGGTCACTCGACAATTTTTTATGGAAGCAGTACAAAAATGAGAGAAAACTGAGCTGCTATCTTGTCTAGGCACTAAATCAACCTCATCTTTTCTTTATTAGCATTACCATATATTGAAAATCTTTATGAAAGTACTCAAGACCCCCAGAAAATTTTGAAATTTCTAAATAACGAAAAAATCCATTCTCACGGGGCTGGCCAAGTGGCTCAGTTGGTTAAGAGTTAGCTTAAGAGCATGAGCTCTGAGCAACAGGGTCACCAGTTTGATTCCCACATGGACCAGTGATGCCGTGCCCGAGCTGAGCTGCTGCTGAGCTGCCAACAGGTGGCAGAATGGCTCAGCTGGTGAAAGCATGTGCTCCTGACAACAAGACTGCTTGTTTGATGATGGGCTATGCCTGCCTACAACTAAGACTGAACTCGGCACCTTGAGCTGAGCTGCCACTCAGATGGCTCAGTGAATAGAGCATGCACTCTTTTTTTTAAAGATTTTATTGGGGAATTGGGGGAGGGGAACAGTGTTGTGGAATCAGGGAAGAGAAACAGACAAGTTGTTGTCATTTTGTTCTTTAGTCTAGTTGTGGAGGATATCGTGTCACTGGCCCATGTTGGTATTATCATTGCACTCTTCCTGGGTGAGGCAGTTGCTCACTGGCCATTGGTCAGCCGCTCATGGTGGCTCATGGCAGCTCACGAAAGTGCACACCAGCTGCAGACCAGCCCCACTGCAGCCTACACTGTCGCCAGCGACTCACGGCAGCCCAGCTCCAGGTCAAGCTGTTGTTCACCATCTTAGCTGTAGAGGGCGTAGCATCACTGGCCCTCATGTGGGATCTGAAATGGAGCCCTGCTTCTCAGAGCTGGCACCCCAAGCCAACTCTTAACCAATGCACCACTCGGCTGGCCTTAGAGCATGCATTCTTAACAGCAAGGCTGCTAGTTCTACTTCTGTATGGGATGGTGGCTATGTCCACCCACAACTAAGATTGTAACACAGCATCTTGAGCTTAGGAGCCACGAGCTGCCAATGGGCAGCCAGATGGTGACTGGCGCCCTCCACAACTAAGATTGAAGAACAACGACTTGGCTGGTTTCCCTCCCCAATTACCCTACACTGTTCCCCTGCCCCAATTCCCCAATTTTTTAAAAAAATCAGTTCTCAGAAGCCAGCATATTAATAAAATGTTCCTTAACAACTTAAACATTATGGAAGTTGCTATTTACCTGTTCTGAACTTTCCTCCTTCTGGAGATAAGATATTAAAATGGCCTGTAATTTAAAGAAAAAAATGCTGTGCCTATTTATGCCCTTATTATGTGTTGAGGCAATTGAACTGACTTTCCATGGGCACACACTGATCATTTTGCTAGCAGTAGAGCAAGAACAAAATGAACTAAATTTAATGAGTAGCTGAGCACTTGTGAAATGCAGCACATCTATTAGCAGGTATTACAGAGACAATATCAACAAATCTGTTCCTGTATCTGATGGATGAACATATCTTACAAGCAGTCCTAGAAATCCTTGAGCATCCAGAGGCTAAAAGGATCCCAGAGCACCTACCTGGAAACACAGTGCAGGGTCCTTCTACCTCTACCTTTTCAGCTGTCTCTTTTAGGATTGTCTAATTTATATAAACTATTTCTGCTGTTCTATTAAAGAACTTGAAAATATAGAATTAAAGTAGTGCTGCCCATAATATATAATGACCATATAGTTCAAATCAGGACATATTTAAGAAAAAAGGAGGTGCTATTGATAATTATGGTAGGAAAACAGAAATAAATGGGGATTTTCCTAGCACACAAAGATGCATGATTTGTTTGTATGATACAGGATTTATGATGTACCATCTATAATATCAAATTCAGCTAAACTAACTGAACTTACAGTAAGTACATACTCATTCAGAGTACAAAAATTTGTATTAACATATTAAAAACCAAAATCTTAATGATTCTCAAAAAAGTAAAACCAAAAATGAAATCAGCTGCCATTGTAGGAAGGGATCCAAGACTTTAATGTAAAGATAAACAAAGAAATAAATTAAGAATTATTCTTGACTTAACAGTATAAACTGTCTTTCAGGTTAAGCAAATAACCCTCATTTATGAACAAAAGTTTTTCTTAGTAGATTTCTTGCTAATATGTGCAAGAAATGCTAGAATTAAAAAATAATAATAATTGTTTCAATCCCTAATGAATTAATTTAGTAATGCAAAAATCATCAGTGAACAAAACCATTAGATGAAATACTTTTGGGGAATACCATAATGGAGGAGTTGTAATAATATCAGTATCATCTGAACCCACTACTTGATATCAGTAAGTGTACAAAAACAAGATATTTTGTGCCCCTTGATGTGATGCAACATGAATTGTAAACTACCATCTGTGACATATTTTTACCAAAATAATGTTGAATCTAGAGCTAATCAAGCCTTAACAGATGATGTATTATTTATAAAAGATAAAGGAGTAAAGGAACAAGTTAAAAAACATCATGAGGAAGGAAACACATCTAGATTATGAGATATATTACAAAACAACTTAATTCTTCAAGTCATTAGGATGAAGAAAGAAAGAAAAAATAAAAAGGGAGGAATGTCGCTTAGCATGATAATCTCAAGATCCATCCATGTTGTCACAAATGGCAGTATTTCACCTTTTCTCATGGCCAAATAATACTCCATTGTATATATGTACCACATCTTCTTTATCCAATCATCTATCAAAAGACACTTTGGTTGTTGCCATGTCTTGGCCACCATTAAAATCGAGAACTATATGAGTTCCCTTACATGTGGAATATAAAACCGAAAACAACAAACAAAAAGTTAAACAGAAAAACAAAACCTCATAGACGCAGACAACAGTTTAGGGGTTACCAGAGGGTAAGTAGGGAATTTGACAATCAAAAATTCATTACAAGTAAATACAACTACAGATCATTATTCCCCCCCCATGAACATAGATGCACATATTTTTAACAATATTTTAGCATATGTAATCCAACAGCATATAAAATAAATTATACACCATGATTAATAGGAGATTTTCTGTTAGTGCAATGTTCATTTGACATTCAGATATCGATCAGTGTAATTCACCATATCAATATATTGAAGAGGTAAAACATATGATTGTTTTAATAAAAGGACAAAAAACATTTGACAAAATTCAACACACATTCATGGTAAAAACTCTCAGCATATTAGAAATAGAAGGGAATTTCTTCAACTTGATAAAGTTCATCCTCAATAAAACATCCCATATCACACCTTACCTCATGGTGAAAGACTGCATGCCTTTATCCTAGGACTGTAAAACAGGTAATGCCTGCTCTCTCTACTCAGCTCAACATTGTACTGAAAACGCTGGCCAGTGCCAAAGTGCAGGAAAAAGAAATAAAAACATATGGATCAGAAATGAAGAAATAAGACCTGATATATTCACAAACAACATGACTGTATCATATAACATCCCAAAGAATCAACAAAAAAACACAAAAAAACTACTAGAACTTGTTAGGTCACAAGATACAGATTAGTATAGAAAATAATCAAACATTTCTATACAATCTAGTAATGAACAATTAGAAATCTATTTGTAAAGTACAGTTTACAATATCACAAATGAAATTTAAAATACTCTGGTAGTATATTGGATCCCATTTATCCTCATATACTACCCCCTCCCCCCTTACCCTCTGGTAACCATTGAACTATTGTCTATGTCTATGAGGGTTTTTTTTAGTTTTTTGTTTTGTTCCTTTGTTGCTTTCAGTTTTACATCCTACACATCAGTGAAATCATATGGTTCTCGACTTTTTCTGTCTGACTTATTTTGTTTAATATAATAAACTGAAGGTCCATCCATATTGTTGCAAATGGCACTATTGTATCTTTTCTTATGACAAAACAGTATTCCATTGTGTATATATACCACATATTCTTTGTCCAACACACAACGTGATATATAGATGATGTATTACAGAATTGTATACTTGAATCCTATATAACTTCACTAATCATTGTCACCCCAATAAACTTTAACTTAAAAAAATACCCAAGTGGGCTGGCCGAGTGGCTCAGTTGGTTAAGAGCTCTCTCAAGAATGTGAGCTCTCTCAAGAGTGCAAGCTCTGAGTAACAGCGGTTCGATGCCTGGCCTGAGCTGAGCTGCCGCTGAACTGCCAACAAGTGTCAGGATGGCTCAGCTAAAAAACAAAAAAATACCCTGGTAATAATCTCACAAAATATGAGCCAAAGTTCTATACACAAAACATACAAAACACTAATGAAAGAAATCAAGTTTTAAACAAATGATGAGTTATAGTCTGCTTATGAATTTGAATCTTCAATATTGTTAACATACCATTCTATTAAAAAGTATCTATACATTCCATAAAATCTTTTTTTCTTAAGTAAAGTTTATTGTGATGACAATTTTTAACAAAGTTACATAGATTTCAGGTATATAATTCTGTAATAGATCATCTGTAGATCACATAGTGTGTTCACCACCCAGAGTCAGTCCTCCTTCCATCACCATATATTTGATCCCGTTTACCCTCACCTACCACCTCATTCCCCTCTGGTAACCAATAAACTATTGTCTCTGTCTGTGAGTTTTGTTTCTTTGTTTTTCTTGTTCTTTTCAGTTTTATGTACCACCTATCAATTAAATCATATGGTACACTACTTTTTAGGTATGACTTATTTTGCTTAGCATTATAATCTCAAAATCCATCCATGTTATTGTCCATAAAATCTTAAACAGAAATCCCACAGTGTATTGCAGAAGTCAGCAAGATAATTCTGAAATGTATACAGATATGTAAAAGAACCAGAATTGCTAAAACAATATTAAAAACAGAGTACCAAAATCCACCAACAGGTGAAAAGTTGATTTTTTAAAATTTTTAATTAACTGATACTTTTATTCATTCTTGTAAAATTTCAAACATAGATAAATCAAAAGTCCTTAAAATCTAGTCACTAAAACCCCTGATTTAAAAGGTATTTCAAGAATGACATCAGAGAAATGTTGGCATGAGGGGTGCTTCTTGAAATCTCCCCTGAAAGTTACAACAAATTGAACAGCTATAATTCAAAAAAGGATTCTCTGCTCATCACACAAGAATAGCTAAAAGGCCCACACGCTGAACTACCTGAAGGTGGGCAAATTGGGCATGTGTGGAAGCAGAGAAGGGGGAAGTGTGGAGACTTGGCTGGAGGGCTGCTGGGCCCTAGGAGGCAGACCATCACAGCAGCCTCATGAGAAAGAAGAAGCCAGCTGTGGACTCTCTCTTTGTGCCCCACAGTCCTGCCTGAGGCATTAGCACGTAAGAAGGCTGTGCCCAGCATTTGATGCAGAGACCTCAGGTGAGAACTGAATCTTAAGCACTCACAGCTAGGCAAAAACAGAAAACAAAGACAGGGAGCCTGGCTGACCTGCACCCACCCTCCCAGGGCTTGCCACACTCCTGCCCTCCCAATGTTAGAAGCTGGCCCCAGGAGAAGCAAGAGTAGTCTAAGATTACAGAACAGATATAGCTGCAGCCCTTAAGAACTGGAAAAACTTGTTTTACAACCCCTGAACCATACCCTAGTGATAGGAATAGAGATGGATGTGTGTGTGTGTGTGTGTGTGTGAGACAGTGCTGGGTTGTTTGGAGCCACAAAGGCACCAGCTCACTCAGTCCCCACCTTTTCTGGGTGGATCTCAGCTGTGCAACTAGAGCCACTGAGACGCACACAGATTCATCATCGGGTTGCAGAGGCAGCTTTGGGTTTTCAGAAGCTCAGAACTCTATCACCCTCACATCCCCCCAAGAAGAGGTGCCCTAAGACAAGGGGGTTGACCAGCTCACATATAAAAAGCCCACCTTTCAATGGCTGGCTGTTGTGTTCAGAGTGTGATTGTGTGGGCAAGAATAGAAACTGCACTGACTTTGTAGAAACCACCAACTACATCTCATAAACTCAGCCAACTACAGCTGCATTGCCAGAGGAACTCTAGTTGCCTGGTAGCCAGCCCTGCCTCCACAAGGCACAGAGGAGAATTTTTACAGCAGTGGACAATGTGGAGCTAGTTGGCAGGCATTAAGCCAAGACCTAAACTGTTTTGGTTTTTTGTGTTTGTTTTTTTTTTGCTTTTTTTCCCCTTTTTTTGTTCCCTTTCTCTTATTTTCATTGCTTTTATTTTCCTTTCTTTTCTTTTCCTCTTTTTTCTGTTTCTTTTTATTTGTTATTTTTTTGGTATTTTTGCATATTTCTATGTATTGAGTGTTTGTTGTTTTCATGTGTGAGTGTATTTGGGGTTTGTTTTCTTGTTGTGCTTATTGGTTTGTTTTATTTGCAAATTGCCTGCATGAGCGCCCCACCCAAGAGGCAACAGAACCAACACACCCAGAGGCCAGCTTCAAACCAAACCAGAACATTACCTGCTTTGACCTACAAGTGGCACACCCAAAGGGAATTTTTAACAGGCACAAAAGCCCAAAGTGGGTAAGACTCCACAAATGGGACAATCCCTCACACAGCAGCTCATGCGCATTGGGCATAGCCAATCCTCACAGCTAGTCAGCCTGAGAGTCAATACCACCCACTGATTCATCAAAAGCAATCAAGGCTAAACTACAAAAAAAGAACACACACAACACAAGGGACACTTTTAGAACACACACAGGAGATTAGGAAGAATAAGCAATTCGATTACAAAGAACACAAATTACATAAGGTCACTCAGTAAAGACTGAGAGACATAGGTGATCTACCTAATATGAAGAAGGAAAATACAGAGTGACAGCCAGAATAAGGAAACAACGAAGTATGCCCCAAATAAAAGAACAGAAGAAACCTCCAGAAATGGAATTAAATGAAACAGAGACAATCAACCTATGAGATACAGAGTTTGAAATGTTGCTTATTATAAGAATGCTTAAGGAACTTAGTGAGAATTTCAACATAGATAGCAAACGTAAAGAAGGATATAGAAACCATTAAAAATAACCTGTCAGAAATGAAGAATACAGGGCCGGATGAGTGGCACGATGGTTAAGAACTGGCTTGGGATGCCAGAGGGCCCCGGTTTGGATCCCACATATGAGGGCCAGTGACACTGCCCTCCACA
>NW_017732271.1:504881-530871 GCF_001890085.2 Hipposideros armiger
CCTCCACAACTAGACTGAAGAACAAAAAGACAGCAACTTGTCTGTTCCCCTTCCCCCAATTCCCCAGCACTGTTCCCATCCCCCCAATTCCCCCAATAAAAATCTTTTTAAAAAAAGTTAGACAACTTGAACTTTAAAAAAACAAAAACAAATGAAGAATACAATAACTGAAATGAATACACTAGAAGGAGTCACCAGCAGATCAGATGAAACAGAGGAATGAATCAGCAATTTAGAAAACAAAGTAGCAGAATTCACCAAATCAGACCAACAAAAAAAAATGTATAACAAACAATGAAAATAGTTTAAGAGACCTGGGGGGAATATCAAGCACAACAACACTCACATCACAGGAATACCAGGAAGAGAAAAGAGGGGAAATGGGGTTAAGGACATATTTGAAAAAACAATGACCAAAAACTTCCCTAATGACATACAAGCCCAGAAAGGGCAGAGAGTCCCCTAAGAGATGAATGCAAGCAGGCCCACACAAAGAGACAGCATAGTTAAAATGACAAAAGTTAAAGACAAAGAGGGAATCCTAAAAGCAGCAAGAGAAAGACAGCTGGTTTTTTACAAAGGAGTTCCCATGAGGCCAACAGTGACTTTGCTACAGAAACTTTGCAGAACAAAAGGCAGTGGCAGAAAATATTTAAAGTGATGAAAAATAAAGGCATATAACCAAGAGTCCTCTACCCAGCAAGGTAATCATTTAAAATTGAAGGAGGGATAAAAAGTTTCCCAGAAAAGAATACTTAAAGGAATTCATTATGCCCAAGCCACTATTGCAGGAAACGTTAAAAGGACTTTTTTAAACATAAGAAAGGGGAAAACCAACTATCCAAGAAAGACCAGAAGTACAAATAACAAAATGGCAATAAATATGCACCTATCAATAATCACTTTAAATGTGAATGTGCTAAATGCTCCAATTAAAAGACACAGAGTGGATGAGTGGATAAGAAAACAGGACCCATGCATATGCTGTTTACAAGAGACTCATCTTAGATCAAAAGACACACACGGATTGAAAGTAAAGTGATGAAATAAGATATTTTACACAAATAGAAATGAGATAAAAGCTGAAGTAGCAATACTTATATTGGACAAAATAGACTTTAAAATGAAGACTATTATAAAAGACAATAAAGGGATATTAATAATAAAAAGGGATCAATTCAACAAGAAGACATAACCTTGGTAAACATCTATGAATCAAACATAGGAGCAATTAAATATATAAAACATATATTGACAGACATAAATACAGAGATCAACAGTAACACTATCATAATAGAGGACTTCAACACCCTACTGACACCAATAGACACATGTTCAAGGCAGGAAATCAATGAAACAGTGGCCTTAAATGACACATCAGACCAGTTGGACTTAATCGATATTTTTAGAACATTTCACTCCAAAGCAGATTATCCATTCTTTTCAAGTGCACATGGAACATTTTTCAAGATAAACCACATGTTAGGCCACAAAACAAATCTCAATTAATTTAAAAAGATTGAAATCATATCAAGTGTCTTCTCTGACCACAGTGCTATAAAACAAAAAATCAGTTACAAGAAGAAAAATAGAAAACACAAAAACACATGAAGGCTGAATAGCATGCTACTAAATATTAGTGAGTCAACAATGAGATCAAGGAAGAAATCAAACAATACCTTGAGACAAACAAAAATGAAAACACAATGACACAAAATCTATGGGATGCAGTGAAAGCACTCTTAAGAGGGAAATTCATAGCAATGCAGGCCTACCTAAGAAAAAAGAAAAACCTCAAAGCAATAGTCTATCTTTACACGTAAAAGAACTGGAAAAAATACAGCAAAATAAGTCCAAAGAGAGTACAAGGAAGGAAATAATAAAGATCAGAGTGGAAATAAATGAAATAAAGACCAAAAAAATACAAAAGACCAATGAAACCAAGAGGTGATTTTTTGAAAAGATTTTTAAAAATGATAAACCTTTCATCAGACTCATGAAGAAAAAGAAAGATAGGACCCAAATTAATAAAATCAGAAATGAAAAAAGAGAAGTGACAACAGAAAACAGAAATAGAAAAAAAATTTAATACTATATTTCAACAAATTAGACAATCTTGAAGAAATGGATAAATTCCTAGAAGCATGCAATCTTCCAAGGCTCAATCAAAAAGAAACAGAAAACCTGAACAGACCAATTACTACAAACAAAATGGAATCAGCAATCTAAAAGCTCGAAACAAACAAAAGTCCTGGACCGATGACTTCACAGTTGAATTTTACCAAACATTCCAAAAAGAATTATCACCTATTCTCCTAAAACTATTCCAAAAAATCCAGAAAAAAGAAAGCTCTTGAGCTCATTTTACTCAGCCACTATTACCCTGATCCCAAAATTAGACAAAGACATTACAACAAAAAGAAAACCATAGGCCAAACCCCTAAGAAACATAGATTAAAAAATCCTCAGCATAATATTAGCAAACCAAATTCAGCAATACATTAAAAAGATCATACACCACGATCAAGTGGGATTCATTCCCAGTATGCAAGGTTGGTTCAATATCTGGAATCAATTAGTGTGATACACCACATTAATAAAATGAAAAAATAAAAATGATACATTCATATCAATAGAGGCAGAAAAAGCTTTTGACAAAATCCAGCATCCATTGATGATAAAAACTCTTAGCAAAGTAGTTACAGAGGGATATATAAGCCCACAGCTAACATCATATTCAATGGGCTGAAGTTAAAGCATTCCTCTTAAGATCAGGAACAAGACAAGGATGCCCACTTTCACAACTTCTATTCAGTAGAATTCTGGAAGTTCTATCCATAGCAATCAGACAAGGAAAAGAAACAAAAGACATCCAAATTGGAAAGGAGGAAGTTAAATTGTCATTATTTTCAGATGACATGGTATAATCTATAGAGAACCCCAAAAATTCCACCAACAAACTACTAGAACTGATAAATGAATTTAGTAAAGTAACAGAATACAAACTTAATATTCAGAAATCAGTTGAATTTGTATATACCAATAACAAGCAAACAAAATGAGAAATTAAGAAAAGAATCCCATTTGCAATTGCTTCAAAACAATAACATATTTAGGAATAAATTTAATCAAGGATGTACAAGAGCTGTACTCAGAAAATTATAAGACATTGAAGAGAGAAATTAAAGAAGATACAAATAAATAAAAACATATACAATCTTCATTGATTGGAAGAATTAATATAATTTAAATGTCCATAGTACCTAAGGCAATATATACAATAAATTCAATGCAATCCTTATTAAATTGCCCATGACATTTTTTCACAGAATTAGAACAAATAATCCTAAAATTTATATGGAACCATAAAGAACCTCAATATCCATGGCCATCTTGAGAAATAAGAACAATGTGGGAGGTATCATGTTGCCTGACATTCACTCATAATATAAGGCTATAGTAATCAAAACAGCATGTGTTGGCATAAAAACAGACACATAGATCAATGGAACAGAATATACAGCCCAGAAATAAATCCATGCCTATATGGTAGTGTAATCTATGACAATGGAAGCAAAAACTTTGGGGTAAACACAGTTTATTTAATAAATGGTGCTGGGAAAACTAAAGACATACATGCAAAAAGACAAAAATGAAACGGGACCACCTTCTTATGCCACATACAGGAATAAATTCAAATGGATTAAAGACTTAAATGTAAGACCTGAAACCATAAAATGCCTAGAAGAAAATATAGGAAGTAGATTTGCAGACATTACCCTTAGTAACCTTTTACTGATACATCCCCTTAGACAAAAGAAGAAAAAGAAAAAAAATAAGCATGTAGGGTAACATCAAACTAAAAAGTTTTTTCAAGCAAATGAAACCATTAATAAAACAAAAAAGCATACTACTGACTGAGAAGATATTTGCCAATGATACAACTAATAAGGGTTTAATATCTAAAATTTATTTAAAAAAACTCATGCAACTCAGCATCAAAAAAACAAGCAACCTGGGCCGGCCGAGTGGCGCAATGGTTAAGAACTCGCTTGGGATGCCAGAGGGCCCCGGTTCGGATCCCACATGTGAGGGCCAGTGAACACTGCCCTCCACAGCTAAGATGCTGAACAACAGCTCAACTTGGAGCTGGGCTGCCGTGAGAGTCGCTGGCGACGGCGTAGGCTGCAGCCCCTGTGGCAGTGGGTTGCCATGGGCTACCGTGTGTAGCCAGCAGCCAGCGTGAGCGGCCAGCCGCCGCAGTGAGCGGCCGTCCAGAAGCCGGCGACTGATGTGCCTTTCCAGGGAAGAGTGCAATGATGGTGCCAACTTGGGCAAGTGAAGCAACGTCCACCACAAATAGACTGAAGAACAACACGACAGCAACTTGTCTGTTCCCCTTCCCCAATCCCCCAGCACTGTTCCCATCCCCCCAATTCCCCAATAAAAATCTTTAAAAAAAAAACAAAAAAAACCAAGCAACCCAATTTAAAAATGGGCAGATTACATGAAGAGACATTTCTCCAAAGAAGACATACAGATGTCCAACAGACATGTGGTGCTCAATGTCACTAATCATTATTGAAATAAAATAAAGTCCACAATGAAATATCTCACTCCAGTCAGAATGGCTATCATCGATAAATCAACAAACAACTGTTAGTGAGGATGTGGAAAAGGGGAACCCTCATGTACTTTTGGTGGGATTGCAGGTTGGTGCAGCCACTATGGAAAACACTATGGAGGTACATAAAAAAATTGAAAATGGAATTACCTTATGACCTAGCAATTCCACTCCTGGATATCTATCCAAAGAAATCCAAAACAGTAATTTGAAAAAATATATATGCACTCCTTGGTTTATTGAAGCTCTATTTACAATAGCCAAGACATAAAAACAACCAAGATGCCCATCGATAGATGATTGGATAAGGAAAATGTGGTATATTTATAAATAGAGTATTACTCTGCTATAAAAAATAATGAAATCTTACCATTTGCAATAACATGAATCAACCTAGACAATATTATGCTGAGTAAAATAAATCAGACTGAGAAAGACACATACTATATGATCTCAGTTATATGTGGAAGCAAAAGAAAAGAATAAATGAGCAAACAAAACATAAATAGACAGAGATACAGGGAAAAGAACTGATGGTTGCTAGATGGGAGGAGTATGGGGATGGGTGAGAAGGTGAAAGGATTAGAAAGTACAAATTAGTAGTCACAATATTGTCACAGAGTTTTGAAATACAGTACTGAGAATAGAATTGATAATTTTATAAAGATTATGTAAGGTGCCAGAAGGTCAATGGACTTATCAGGGGGATCACTTCATAGATTGTGCAGATGCCTTACCATGGCACTATACACCTGAGGCTGAAATAGAATAGGATTAAATGTCAAATACACATACACACACACACACACAAACACACACACACACGAGGTCAGACAATTACGTTTGTGAACTCATCCTAGGAAAAGTGCTATATGCATCATTGCTGAATACCACTATGGTCACGTTTGAAATACTCCTTTTGGGAAGCTATGCACTGACATCAGTACCTAGTCTACCGTTCAAAGCAAGTTTGGAACTCTTTTTCTGGAATGACCGTCAGAGCTGTTGTATTACACTTGATGTCCTGAATGTCATCAAAATGTCCTTCTTTCAATATTTCCTTTATCTTTGGGTAAAGAAAGAAGTCATTGAGGGCTAGATTAGTGAGTAGGGAGGGTGTTCCAATACAGTGATTTGTTTACTGACTAAAAACTTCCTCACAGACAGTGCTGTGTGAGCTGGTGCATTGTCATGATACAAGAGTCATGAATTGTTGGTGAAAAGTTCAGGTACTCTAACTCTTTCACACAGCCTTTTCAGAGCTTCCAAATAGTAAACTTGGTTAACTATCAAGTTCATACAAATTCATAAAGAAAAATCCCTCTGATATCAAAAAGGTTAGCAACATTGTTTTGATTTTTTATTTGGACTGACTACATTTTTGGTCATGGAGAATTTGCTGACTTCCATTGTGCACTTTGATGCTTTGTTTCAGGGTTGTATTGGCATACCAGTCATTTATCACCAGTCATAACATGGCCCAAAAGATCATCTTGCCTACTCAAAAAGTCTTGGCAAACTTTGACTCTTCTTTGCTTTTGTTCATCAGTGAGCTCCTTCGGGACCATTGTTGCACACACCTTTCTCATGCCAAGATTTTCAGTTAAGATTTTCCTAACTGTTTCTCTGTTAATGTTGACTTGGTCTTCTATGCTTCTCACAGTCACCCAATGATTAAATGCACAATTCAATGAATTTTTGCAATGTTTTCATCAGTTCTGCTCATTACTGGCTGCTCTGACCTCTCTTCATCAGTGACATGTTCTCTCCCCTCAAAGAAACATTTAATCCATTTATTCAATGCCGTTTTCTTCATGGCATTATCCCCATAAACTTCAAATAACATGTCCCTGATTTCACTTTCACTCTTGAAAAGTTTAACAAGAAATTTAAAGTTTGTTCATTGCTCTAATTCATGCTCAGACACTCTCCAAATGGCAACAAATACACGCAACAACAATAAAGAACGCCACTCAGCAAGACACCGCCACATGTTGCCATGTACACAGCTGTGAGACACTGATATACCAAGGTTATGAAACCTTACCGAACTGTTTGTACAGTGCTGACAATGTAAGCACATGGTGGCAAGTTTGTGAACTTAATTTTCAGACCTGGTGTGTGTGTGTGTGTGTGTTGAGAACTGGATCAACAGCCAGGGCACCTGGGTGATCAAGCCAGGAGCCCACGAAATGGTCCCTGAGTAGAACTGGTCGATGCAAGGAACTGAGAAAAGAAAGAGATGGTACAGACACCAAAGTTGGGATTAGGAGGTTCACTAACTGTTGATGGCAGAGAGTGACAATGTTTATTAAATGTGTACTTTTTATATAGACAGCAATATCCTCTTTTGCCTGGAATGATTTTCTTAGCTAAGCATAGGGGATTTTGGTAGGGGGTTTTGGGGAATGAGAAACCAATGTCCCTGACGTAAGGGTTTGGAAGTGAGATAATCTCTTGGCAACAAGTTACATGATTACACAGCATAGACTAATGATATATTTTAAGTAAAGTTTAACTGAGGCAAATAGCAACTGTCAGCAAGTCCATGGTGGAAAGTCCCAAAGTACATGAGTCCGTAATTAGACAGTGACATCTGAGGGTCAGGTGGTTTCGGTTCAGGGAACTTCTGCTTTTCCATGGCACAGGAGATGTACTGAGCGTTGCTGGGTTACATGTTTTTCCAGCAGTTCCCCTTCTGCTGTTCACCCAACATGTAGTTTTGCAGCCTTTTTCTCAGCACACAGAACATGTGGGTCTGTAGCCACCTGCCATTCTCCACTTGCAGTCAGCTTGTAGTCTCACTACTCTCAAACGGATCACAACATATGTGTATTTTTTCCACAGGATGTGGAGTACAGCATAGAGAATATAGTCAACATAGTAAAGTATTGTAATAGCTATACATAATGTCAGATGGGGTAGTAGATGGAAGCTGGGGGTTATCACTTTGTGAGAGATGTAAATGTCTAACTATTACATTGCTTTGTAAACTTCAAAGTAATACTTTTTTAAAATGAAGGTATTTCATCTGTGGGTTAGAAGTACACTCGATAGATAACTCAAAATCTACTACTGGTTCCAGCATAAGCTTGATGTTCTTTTTTGTGCCTTTTGGGATTCAGTGACAAGAGGCACACACAGGTGAGTATGATTCATATTAAGAATACTGAAAAGATTGCAAAAGGATAGGAAGGAAGCTCGATGCTACAACCAGTTTTACAAAGAACTGGAATATCATCTGGAACACAGTTTAGAATAGTAATTCAGTCCTACTTTGGTGTCCTCAACAGTAGGGAGCCATTATTTTCAACTCCAATGCTCTCCACAATGATAACCCAATGTTTTGTTCCTGCTTTCAAGTCTCCTAATACTTTCTTAATTTCTGACTCCTTTCTAATATATTCTGCCTGCTGCCTATTGCACCTCTTTACTCTGCCCCTCCTAATTTCTCTGATACCACCTGTCCTTTCTTCTAGGGCTTTCATTTTAGCCTGTTTAATGAAAGCTTCTAATTGGTCATTATTTAGTATGAAGCCCTTTTATTGGGCTAAGCTCTGCTGTTAGAGGGTCTCCTAGGTTACTGGCCAGCCCATGTGTAGCTACTGTGGTCAGTTGATTTTTGACCAAGGTATAAAGACAATTAAATCGATTGGATATTCTTTCCAACAAATATTGCTGGAACAATTGTTTACCTAAACTCACAAAACAAAATGAAAATACAAAACAAAAATGATCCAGCAATCCTACTTCTTGGTGTATAGCCAAAGGAAATGAAATCACTATCTTGAAGATGTATCAGCACCTCCATGTTCATTGCAGCATTATACACAATAGTCAAGATATGGAAACAACCTACATGTCTGTTGATTAATGGATGGAAAAAGAAAATGTAATACTCTCTCTCTCTCTCTCTCTCTCTCTCTCTCTCTCTCAGACACATACACACACACACACACACACAGTGGAATACCATTCAGCTATTAAAAAGAAGAAAATTCTGTAATTTGTGACAACATGGGTAAACCAGAAGGGCATTATGCTAACTGATATAAGCCAGATAGAGAAAGATAAATAATGTATGGTATCACTTATATGTGGAATATAGAAACAAAGCAAAAAAGGCCAAACTCATAGAAGAAAATAACTCAATCCATTCCTAACGTCTTATACAAATAATTCAAAATAAATAGACCATGGACTTAAATGTAATACTTAAAACAATAAAACTTCTAGAAGCAAACGTAGTATAAAATTTTTGAGAACTTGGCTTAGGCAAAGATTTCTTAAACATAGCCCAAAAGCATAAAATAAATTTCTATAAATTAAACTTCACCAAAATTAAAAACTTTTGTCATCTGAAAGACAAACAATGAAAAGAAAAGCCACAGATTAGGAGAATACATCTACAAACCACCTATTAAAGAACTTGTACCTCAAAAAGGTATTTAAAAATTGTCAAAACTCAATATTAGTACAAAACAAGCAGCCCAATGTTAAAATGGTGAAAACATTAGTATAGACATATCAGCAAAGAAAATGTAAAAACTTCAAATGACATGAAATGATACTTTACATTATCAGTTATTAGGGAAATGAAAATAAAACTATAAGATACCTAAACGCCTATTAGGTTGGTTTTGAAAAGTTAGTGGTGTTGAGCATTTTTTTCATGTCTATTGGCAATTTGTATGTTCTTTTTGGAGAAATATCTATTAAGCTCCTCTGCCCATTTTTTAATTGTATTGTTTGTTTTTTTGTTGTTGAGTTGTATGAGTTCCTTATATATTTTGGATATTAGCCCATTATCAGAGGCATTGTTTGCATAGATCTTCTCCCATTCAGTTGGTTGCCTCTTTATTTTTTTTATTGTTTCTTTTGCTGTGCAGAAGCTTTTTAGTTTGATATACTCCCATTTATTTATTTTATCTTTTGCTTCTCTTGCCTTTGAGGTCAAATTCATAACATGCTCTATGAACCCAAGGTCCATAAGTTTAGTACCTCTGCAGTTTTCTTCTATGCAGTTTATTGTTTCAGGTCTTATGTTTAGGTCTTTAAACCATTTTCTATTAATTTTGGTAGATGGTGACAGACAGCAGTCTAGTTTCATTCTTTTGCAAGTGGCATTGCAATTTTCCAAGCATCATTTATTGAAGAAGATTTCTTTTCTCCATTGTATATTTTTGGCTTATTGTCAAAAATTATCTGTCCATGTTTATGTGGATTTATTTTTGGGGTTTTAGTTCTATTCCATTGGTCTGCATGTCTGTTCTTCTGCCAATATTATGATATTTTGATTATTGTTGCTTTGTAGTACAAGCTGAAGTAAGGGAGTGTTATACCTCCAGCCTTATTCTTTTTTCTTATGATTACTTTGGTTATTCAGTGTCTTTTGTGATCCCTTACAGATCTGATGGTTTTTTGTTCTACTTTAAAAAAAATGTCATTGGATGTCGGAGGGGTACTAGCTTGGGGGAGGGAAGTTATCATTTTGTGAGGGGTGTAAATGTCTATTATATTTCTTTGTACACCTAAAAGAAAGTAATACAAAAAGAAAGGAAAAAAATGTCCTTGGAATATTGATGGAGATTGTATTAAATCTATATATTGCTTTGGATAATATGGCCATTAAACTATGCTGATTCTTCCAATCCATGACACAAAACGTATTTCGATTTTTTGTGTTTTCTTCAATTTAAAAAAAATGTATTGTAGTTTTCAGTGTATAGGTCCTTCACATCCATTGTTAAGTTTATTCTTCAGTATTTTTTTCTTTTTGTTGCAATTGAAAAAGGAGTTGTTTTGTTTTTATTTCTTTTTCTGAAATTTCATTTTTAGTATATAGGAATGCAATACATTTTTATACATTGATTTTGTAGCTGGCAATTTTACTGTACTTATTTATTGTTTCTAGTACCTTTTTGGTTTAGTCTTTGGGGTTCTCTAAATAAAGAATCATGCCATCTGCAAAAAGGTACAGTTTAACTTCTTCATTCCCAATTTGGATGCCTTTCATTTTCTTCTCTTGCCTGATTGCTCTGGCTAGCACTTCCAATGCTATTTTGAATAACAGTGGTGATAGGGTTCAACCCTGCCTTATTCTTGAATGTAGAGAAAAAGGCTTCATTTTTTTCACTGTTAATTATGATATTAGTTGAGGGTATGTCATATATGGCCTTTATTAAGTTATGGTATTTTCCTTCTATATCCATTCTATTAAGTGTTTTAATCATAAATGGATGTTGTATATTGTCAAATGTTTTTTCTGCATCCATTGAAATAATCATATGATTTTAATCTTATATTTTGTTTCTGTGGTGTATCACATTGATTGATTTGCATATGTTGGGCCATCCTTATGGCCCTGGGATGAATCCCATTTGATTGTGATGTATAATCTATTTAATACATTGTTGTATTCAATTTGCTAAAATTTTGTTTAGGATTTTTGCATCTGTAATAATCAGAAACATTGGTCTGTAAATTTCTTTCTTTATGTTGCCTTACCAGCTTTTGGCATCAGGTTAATTTTGACCTCAAAAATTAGTTAGGAAATATTGACTCTTCTTCAATTTTTTCAGTGTTCAAGTAGGACAGGCATTAGATACCCTTTGAATGTTTGGAAGAATTTACTAGTGAAGCAATCTGGTCCTGGACTTTTGCTTTTGGAAAGGTTTTGGATGACTGATTCAATTTGCTTACTGTTGATCATTCTATTTATATTTTCCAGTTCTTCATCATTCAGTCTCGGAAGTCTATGTGTTTCTAAGAACTTGTCTATTTCTTCTAGGTGAGTGAATTTGGTAGCATGTAGTCTTTCATAGTATTTTAGTATGATCCTTTGTATTTCTGTGGTAACTTTGGTAATGTCTCCGCTTTCATTTCTAATTTTGTTTATTTGTGTATTTTCTCTTTTTTCTTAGTGAGTCTAGCCAAGCATTTTCCATTTTAAAATCTTTTCAAAAAACCATCTCTTTTTTGCATTTATTTTTTTCCATTTTTTTTCTGTTCTCTATTTTAGTTCTGCTCTGATTTTTATTATTTCCTTCCTTCTTTTGACTGTGGGTTTCATTTGTTCCTTTTTCTAGTTCTTTAAGGTGTAATATTAGGTTGTTTATCTGGAATTTTTCTTATTTGTTGACATAGGCAGGTAATGACATAAATTTCCCTCTTATTACTGCTTTTCCTGCATTGCAATAATTTTGATAGGATGTATTTTCATTCTCATTTGTTTCTATGTAACTTTTTATCTCTCCTTTTATTTTTCTTTAATTCTGTCATTCTTTAGAAGCATGTCATTTAATCTCCACATATTTGTGTTTTTTCTGCTTTCTTTTTGAAATTGATATTTGATTTCAAAGCCTTGCGATCAGAGAATATACTTGGTAAGATTTCAATCTTCTTAAATTGCTGAGGCTAGATTTTTGTGCCAATATATTGCCCATTTTTGAGAATGTTTTATGTACACTACAAAAGAATGTATAGTGTGATGTTCTAGGATGAAGTGCACTAAAAATTTTGATTACGCCCTTTTGGTCTAATTTGGCATGTAGGGTTGCTTTTCCTTACTGATTTTCTGTTTGGATAGTCTATCCAGAAGTATCAATGATGTATTTAAGTCTCATACTATCATAGTGTTTTGGTCAGTTGTTTCCTTTAGTTCTGTTAGTAGCTGTTTTGTATTTTTTTGTGCTCCCTGATTGGGGGCTTATATATTGATGAGTGTTATTTTTTTTGTTATATTTCCCATTATCATAAAATGTTCATATTTTCTCCTGTTACCTTTTTTATCCTGAAGTCTATTTCATCCATTGGTAGTATGGCTACATCCAATTTTTTCTGGCTACAATTTGCTTGCAGTATTGATTTTCATCCTTTCACTTTGAGTCTATATTTGTCCTTGTAGCTGAGATGCATCTCTTGGAGGCAGCATATATTTGGGTTTTGTTTTTTTATCCAGTCTGCTATTTTGCCTTTTTATTGGTGAGTTCAGACCATTTCCATTTAGGGTGTTTATTGATCTATTAGAATTTCCTATATCCATTATGTCTTCTGTTTCTGGTATCTCAGTGTCTCCATTGTTTCTTTGCCTTTTTGTTGCTGTTGTTATTTTAGCATAGCAGTATTCTATGTTTCATCTGTTTCTTCTTTTTTATGTTATATATCTCACTTTTGGATTTTTTTTAGTGATTATCATTAAGTTTATGTAAACTAAAGTTTCATATATACAATAGTCCTTCCTCTTTCTTCAGCATGATTCTTATCTCCGTTTTCTTTTGAAGGCTGAGACGTTTCCTCTCTCCCTTTTTATTATTTTTGTTGTTGTTGTTATTGTTGTTTGCTTTTTGTCACAAGTTATTTTTACTTATGTTGTGAGTTGACTTCTGAGTTGTAGTAACAAGTTGTCTTTTTCTTCTCTTTTTCCTATTTTTAAATGCTTTCCTTTATGGTCTTTACCTTTTATATTATGTTTAAGTGTATAGTGCCCTATTTTGTGTGTAAGAGTTGCCAATTCCTGCTTCTGTCTGCTCATAATGTTGCTCATGGTTTTGTATTGTTTGTTTGTTTGTGTGTGTGTGTGTGTGTGTGTGTGTGTGTGTGTGTCAGGTCAAATAACCTTTTCCAGTATTTCCTGAAACACAGGATGGATGTGTGAAAATTCCCTCAGCTTCTGTATGTCTGGAAAGTTCTTTATTTTTCCTTCATATCTAAAGGATATCTTTGCTGGATATATTATTATTGGCTCATAATTTCTCTCTTTCTGTAGTTTGAATATTTGATTCCACTTCCTTTTGGATTGTAGACTTTCTCCTAAAAAATCTGATGATAATCTAATGAAATTTTCTTTGTAAGTTACCATCTTTGTTTCTGTGGCTGCCTTGAAGATTTTTCCTTCGTCCTTAATTTTTGACAGCTTCAATCTAATGTGCCTTGGAGAAGATTTGTTGGGATTGAAGTAATTAGGTGTCCTATTTGCTTCTTGGATTCAAAGATCCAGTACTTTCCACAAGTTTGGGAAGTTCTCATTGACTACTTGTTTGAATACTCTGTTCCCTTCTCCTTCTATTCTTCTTCCAGTATGTCCTTTATTCTTATGTTGCTTTTTCTAATGAAGTCAGAAATTTCTTGTAAAGTTTTTCATTTATTTTAACTCTCAAGTCTCTCTCTTCTCCCATCTGTGTCATTTCCAGATTTCTATCTTCAAGATCACTAATTCTTTCCTCCATCTGGTCAGATTTATTACCAAAGCTGGTTATTTTATTCTTCACTTCTTTTATTGAGTTTTTCATTACCAGAATTTCTATGTAGTTCTTTTTTTTTTAAGTTTCAATCTCTTTGGAAAAATGTTCATTTTTCTCCTTTTTGTATTTCTTAGTTCATTTAACTTCCTATCTGTGTTTTCTTGTATCTTGTTGAGTTTTTTCAGAACAGCAATCTTGGATTCTCTCTCATTTAAGTCACATATTTTTATGTCTTTAAGTTCATTTTCTAAAATGTTATTATTTTCTTTCTGAGCTGCATTGTTACCTTGGTTATTCATGGCAATTAATCAATAATTATTTCTCTTCCTGGATATCTCCAGGAGTGCATTCTGTAGCAGGTTGATATGATGAGGTCTTTCTTTTGCTTTCTAGTAGGTGTTGCTGTAATGTTTTATTTTTTTCTCCCACTGAAGCCTTTTATTTTCTCTCATGCTGTAATGTTTTATTTTCCCTTGCATTGTTCCAGCTTCTCACATGATGTGAGCTGGACTTCTCTCTGTGCAGATCACCTGGGTCTCAGGTCACCACCACCATGGGTGAATGTGGAGGGCGATTGAGTTCTGAACTTTTGAAATCTGAATGCTTCCCCTGCAGCCCAATGCATAGCCTGTGTGTCTCAGCAGCCTGGTTGCCCCCACAGGGATCCTCCTGAATGCAGGGTAGGATGTGAGAGGTGACTGGTGCATTTGTGGCTCCCAGCAATTGTGACTACCAGTTCATAGTTGTCTCACCCCTACAGTTGTTTTCCTATCACCAGAATTAGTTGTACGTTGTGCATCTTCAACTGTGGGAACATTGCTTCAGTTCTCAGGGCAGTAGATATTCTCTTATTTATTTTGACACTGTTACTGTTACTTCTAGAGCTTTCTTCTAATACTGGGGGGTGCGGGAAAATTCTGGGGAAGGGGAGTCAGCCAGGCTCTGCATTTTTGTTTGCTGGTTTCTGCCTGGCAGTGAAGGCATAAACCACTGTTGTCACCTGAGGTCTCTGTCCTGAATGCTCCATCAGTTATATTATATTGTGATTCCTCAGGTAGGATTTCAGGCCACAGGGAATGTGCCTGCAGCCTGGACTCTTCCTTCTCCCAAGAATGCAGTAAGCTCTGGATTGCTCCCAGAGCCCATGGCTTGTGTCTCTACACTTCCCCTTTCCCTCCTCCCCTTCTAGGCTGTTTTGCCCACCTTCAGGTGATTTGATGCACAGATTTCTCAGATGTACTTGTGTGTTGCATAACTTATCATTTGTTGATTTATAGCTGTTCAATTTGTTGTAGCATCCAGGGGAGATTTTAAGAAGCAATCCTCATGCTACCATTTATGTGATGGAATCCCCTAAATTCTTAATGTGTTGAAAATAATAAGGGTGTTCAGAAATACTGTTAGATTGAGTTACATCTCAGTGATAAAGAGATAAAAAGCCAGTAACCTGGATCCTTTTACCTGGTCACCAGGCAAGTAAATGCAAAAGAGGGACAAGGATACTATGCTTATTTTAGTATCTACTACTTTCCACACTGAGGAAACATGTCATCTATTCATGTACTGCCAATAGAAGGGAAAATCAGTATAGTGTCAGATTTTGGGAGATGGTGGTCACCTATGTTGCTTTCTCCATTGGGGTGATGGGGCAAACACACTAGTTTTAAAGCATCTCCTTTGATTTGAGGGTACTGAGAATATTATTTACTTCTGATAAATGCGAGATTGTCTAATGTGGAAACTATACAATTAGCTCATTGTTAGAATCTTTACTAGGATAAAAATATGCTTCATCACAGAATTACTAAGATGTTTAATATTGTAAAAAATGAATAATAAAACTCAAAACATGCTTTGAATTATAAGCTTTTGAGCTTCCGTTTGTTTGGTTTTTTTTTGTGAGGGGTTTCAAGTTGCTAGTGGTTGATCCTGTGTAGTAAGTATTAAGTTCCATTCCTAGGAATAATGACAGGAAGGATGGAAAGTGGAGGTTGATAGTCATCTATGAGAACAGGCCAAAAGGAAATACATGTATGCCAAGTAACTAGGGTGATCAGGCTCCTATGTATTTAGATCTTAATTTTAACTGGATTCTTTTAAGGCACATGTGACTCTACATCTCTTACACTCCTGCTAACTTTCCATATTGGAGCTATATTGGAGAGACATTGATGTAACCGCTCAAAGAGAATTTTGTCTAAACTAATTTCAATCTTTCCTGCTCTCTCCCAGAAAAAAGTAGGAAGAGTAACTCAGAGAAATGTGAACATAGCTGACTTCAATTGAAATGAGCAAACCAGAAGGAGACAGGGCTTGGGAACAGATCTATTTCAATTGTGACACACAAGACCCTGCCTAATGGGGTCTGAGGGTATAGAAGAGACACAGACACAGGGTATGGGAGGAAGCTTAATTCCAAAGAAGAGCTCATTTAAATGGTTTAAATGCAGATAGTGTATCAGTAAGTAGTAAGCATAGGAAGAGGGAAACTAACATGACATGATTCAGTGTCCTGTGTAGGGCAGGGCCATATGCAGTTAGTGGAAATCCAGGGATAGATGGTATTTGTAAGTTACAGCAAGCAAGAAAGCATACAGAGAGATATGAGGGAGATCTATTATGGAGCTACAGCATCCCAGAGAATATGCTAGGCTTAGGTAAGAGTCAAGTAACAGAAAATGTAAACTGAAAGAACAAAGCATGAGTACATTCCAAAAGCAGGGGTCAGCAAACGTTTTCTATAAAGTGCCAGACAGTGAATGCTTTAGGTTGTCTGGGTCATATATTTTCTGTTGCAACAACTCGAAACTGCTCTTGTGCCACAAAAGCAGTTACAGATAATACATAAATGAATGGACATAGTTGTGTTAAAAAATAAATAAATAAATAAATAAATAATCTTTATTCACAAAAGTAGGCTGTCCTCTGTCCTAGAGGTCCTGGAAGTTCTTGGCAAGTTACACAACAGGAACTTAAACATAAGAAAATGAGGATTTGGGGCCAGCCGAGTGGCTCAGTTGGTTAAGAGCTCGCTCAAGAGTGTGAGCTCTGAGCAACAGCAGTTCGAGTCCTGCCTGAGCTGAGCTGCCACTGAGCTGCCAACAGGTGGCAGGATGGCTCAGCTAAAAAAAATAGAAAATAAAAAATTTAAAAAAGAAAAAGAAAATAAGGATTTGATCATCAAAACTGCAGAATGATAGGAGTAGCTGAGTCTGAGGAACAAGGCTCAGTTATCATAATGTGGCATGACATAAAGGCTGACAAGGTAACAAGGGCAACATGATAGTCCAAGAATGTTGGCTTGTAGCTATGGAAGCATATCTGTCCTGTGGTCAGATGAGTTCCAATGTTTGGGTCAATGCTGTGCCTGTTGTTTTGCAAAGTCAAGCTTCACAGCAGTTAGGAGGGAGAAAGCAAACACTTTGAAGCAGACAAATTCTGGTAGATCAAGCCTGTGATAGCTCTCTGAATTCTTCAGTTTGCTTTTTGCCAAGATTTTGCTTAGCACCAATTAATAACTGTTCCCTAGGAAAGTACAATGTAACTACTGTTAATGCTAAAGAGACTACAATTGTAGAGGCAAATACTGATTCCAAATCAGTGATCTATTTATTTATTACTCTGCTGCCCTGCAAAATGAGGATAATACTAATCCATGGGCCCAATATGTTTTATAGTGTTCATATGAGGGTTCAATTAAATCATAGATGTGGACATTCTTTGTAAACTATGAAGGGCTCTACGTAGCCTGGTTATGATGACCAAATTAATGACAAGCAATGCTCTGGTTTAGTCATGAATTTCTCTTATCTCCACAATCTTCTTAAATATCAAAAGTCAAATATGTTGAGTAATTGTTTTATCTCTCAATTGGACAACAATGAGGTAGTATAATAAACTCATTTTAAAGAGTAAGTTGTCCCTCTTAATCAATCTAATCACTTGGAAAATACAAACTGAGGGAGTAGAAAGGTTCTATCTAATATAACACTAGTTATAACCAATTGGTCACTTTCCTGGCATCTTTGTAAGTGTGTAGCAATAGGGCATGCATAGCAAAAAATAATGAAACACAAGTAAGTAAAATTAATTAATAAAGAGAAGCAGGGAGAAAGAATTTAACCTAAACACAGGATAGTAAAAAAATTATAACTGATGGAGACATTTTTTTCAAGGAGATAACCCAAATTCAATATTCATCCAGATTAAATTTGGTCTTAAACTAAATTCAGAGAAAGTTTTCTCTATTTTCTGTCTGATGTCATTATCACGACAGGGGACAGCCCCTATTTCATCCTGAGCTTGAAATGCTGCAAATGGGAGACTGTAGTCAGTTGTGATATAATGTCAAGACCTTGTCTCCTCCTTGGCACCAATTCCCATGTCCTCAGGCTGTTGAGGATGGTGTTGAAACAGAGGCAGTGATTGCTACCTTAGGTGGCCAGCTATTGTCAGGACATAAGCAATTGCAAAGGCAGTCTGGACTAGAAAATTAAATCCATCCATCAGGCTCATTGCACCACACTGAGCAACGGCTTCTGCTGACAACAGTGAGAATTGAGCTTGCAAAAGAGGAATGGAAATGTAAGAATTGGAGATTTAAAATTAAGAACCATTTCAGAAAACAGACTGATAAGGAGAAGAACCATTACTCTATCAGATTTTGAAGTCACATTCAAGCTTTGCCTAAAGACAAAGCCTTATTTGTCACAGAAATTATTGCTAACCTATGAAATTATGGGGGGGGATTAAGACCTCTTAGTTTTAGCCTAAAACATGATAGAACTAAATAGGCCATCTTTGTTATCTCCCAGTACTAAGCAAGCCAGATGTTTTTATTTAAAGTTTATTGAGGTGACAATTTTTAGTAAAGTTACATTGGTTTCAGCTATACAATTCTGTAATACATCATCTATATATCACATTGTGTGTTCACCACCCAGAGTCAGTTCTCCTTCTATCACCATATATTTGATTCCTTTTACCCTCATCTACCACCCCCTTACTCCCTAACCTCTGATAACCACTAAAGTATTGTCTGGTCTATGAGTTTTTTTCTTCATTTGTTTTTCTTGCTCATTTGTTGTTTTCAGTTTTATATACCACATATCAGTGAAATCATATGGATCTCAACTTTTTCTGTCTGAATTATTTTGCTTAGCATTGTAATCCCCAAATCCATCCATGTTGTCAAAAATGGCAATATGTCATCTTTTCTGATGGTAGAATAGTATTCCATTGTGTATATATACCACAATATCTTTATCCAATCATTTATCAAAGGACATTGGCTGTTGCCATGTCTTGGCCACCATAAACAAAGCAGCAACGAACATCGAAGCACATATATCTTTACAGATAAAGGTTTTCAGATTTTGTGAATAGATACCCAAGAGAGGTTCTGCTGTGTCATATGGTAATTATATTTTTAATTTTTTGAGGAATCTCCACACTACCTTCTATAGTGGCTGAACTAATCTGCATTTCCACTAACAGTGTAAGAGGGTTTCTTTTTCTCCACAGCATCTCCAACACTTGCTATTATTTGTCTTGTTGATGATAGCTATTCTAATTTGTGTGAGGTGATATTTTATTGTGGGTTTTATTTGCATTTCTCTAATAATTAGTGTATGTCCTCTTTAGAGAAATGTCTATTCAAGTCCTCTGCCCATTTTTTAATTGGATGTTTTTTTTTGGGGGGGAACTGGGAGAGGGGAACAGCTCTGAGGAATCACGGAAGGGGAATAGATGAGCTGCCTTATTTTTGTTCTTCAATCTAGTTTTGGAAGACATCGCTTCACTGGCCCATGTTGGTATTATCATTGCGCTCTTCCCGGAAGAGGCAGATTGGTTGCTGGCCACTGGATGGCCGCTTATGGCAGCTCTTGGCAGTTCTTGCTGGCTGGCGGCCACTCATGGTAGCTTACAGGAGCCCACTGCAGCTCCACTGCAGCCTAAGCCATCGCCGGCAACTCATAGCAGACCAGCTCCAGGTCAAGCTGTTGATCACCATTATAGCTGTAGAGGGCGCAGTGTCACTTACCTTAATGTGGGATCTGAAACTGGCGCCTTGCTGCTCAGAGCTGGTGTCCCAAGCCAACTCTTAAGAAATGCGCCACTCAGCCAGCCCAGGATTTTTTGCGGTTTTTTTTGTTGTTGTTGAGTTGTATAAGTTCCTTATATATTTTAGATATTAGTCCCTTATCAGAGGCGTTGTTTGCAAAAATCTTCTCCCATTCAGTTGGTTGCCTCTTTATTTTGTTGATGCTCTGTTTTGTTCTGCAGAAGCTTTTTAGTTTGATATAGTCCCATTCATTTTAGCTTTTACTTTCCTTGCCTTTGAAGTCAAATTCATAAAATGTTCTTTGAACCCACGGTCCATAAATTTAGTACAGATGTTTTCTTCTATGCAGTTTATTATTTCACGTCTTATGTTTAGGTCTTTCATCTATTTTGTGTTAATTTTGGTTCACAGTAACAGAAAGTAGTCTAGTTTTATTCTTTTGAACATGGCTTTTCTATTCTCCCAGCACCATTTATTAAAGAGGCTGTATTTTCTCCATTGTATGTTTTTGTCTTCTTTGTCAAAAATTATCTTTCCATACTTATATATTTTTTTTCTGGGTTCTCAATTCTATCCCATTGGTCTGTGTGTCTGTTTTCCTGCCAATATCATACTGTTTTGATTAATCTTGCTCTGTAGTACAAGCTGAAGTCAGGGAATGTGATCCCTCTTTTTTTTAAGATTGCTTTGGTTATCCGGGGCTTTTGTGGTTCCATATAAATCTGATGACTTTTTTGTTGTATTTCTTTAAAAAATGCCATTGGGAATTTTATGAGGGTTGCATTAAATCTGTATATTGCTTTGGGTAATATGGCCATTTTAACTATGTTGATTCTTGCAATCCTTGAACACAGAATGTCTTTCCATTTCTTTATGTCTTCTTTAATTTCTTTTAAAAATGTGTTGTAGTTTTCAGTGTATAGTTCTTTCACATTCTTGGTTAAGTTTATTCCTAGGTAGTTTATTCTTTTTCTTGCAATTGCAAAAGGAATTTATATATATATATATATATTTTTTTTTCCTGAGGTCTCATTCTTAGTATATAGGAATGCAATGGACTTTTGTATGTTGATTTTGTAGAAGCAAGCCAGATTTATTTACCAAAATCAGCTATCATGATTACATACTTGCTGTGCTGTTTAATCTACAATTTCAGGTGTCCTGGCATCTCTATTTGTCAGCCAGTTTCACTTTTCTGGAGAAACAAACGATGTCACTGGGACAAAACTTGTGATCTCTGTATTTCCCAAGTCAGTCAGTCTCTGTACATTTATTATTTCATTACAAGAAGAATAAAAAACAGTAATCTTTAGAAACTAATTAACACAAATCAATGTGCTTGCTTAACCACAATGTATTGCCTTGCAAGCCCTTCTTCTGCCCCAACTAGTAAATTGAATCTGATACATCTTCATACCCAGCAGGAAAATAATGGATTATGCCTTTTCCTTAAGATACTAAATCAGTTGCACTTCTCCACTTCTTTACTTGTCAGTCAGACTTATAGGAAATCTGCATCTTTAGTATGGTTATGAATATAAGCTCCTTCATTTGCAGGAACACTATACCTGTTCCACACTGCCACTTTTTTCAAACCTAATTCTTAAGGCACTGTAGCAAACAAAACTTAGGTATAAGTTGTTTATGAAATATGTTGTTATTTGAGAAGCAGAATTAACAGACTAAATCAAATGTACCTCATGTCATGCCCCTGTTAATGACCTACTAGAATGCTGTTTTGACGTGTCATCCATTCATTGATAAAAATTAATTGAGCAGCCCATCGCCTTAACCACTCAGCCACCTCAGTAATTACAATATGGCCTCAGGAATAGGAAAAGACAGTCTGAGGAATATAATCAGTAATGTTGTAAATACTTCTTAGGGGGCTCGATGGACTCATGTCCTGTTGGGGAGACCACTTCATAGTCGGTGTAGAGGCCTGACCACCGCATTGTATTTCTGAAACTGATGTTGAATAAGATTGTATGTCAACTATAATTATATATACATTTAGTCTCGGGACATGGAATAGAGAGGGGGAATGGAATCAATGGAATTGTAATAGATAAGAATGATATCAGGGGTGGGAGGGCAATACATGGGGGAGGGAGGCTGTTACTCTGTGAGGGTGAAAATGATAACTATTGCATTGTTCTGTACACCTGAAACTAACAATAAAATAAATAAATAATTTTAAAAAAATAATTGAGCAACTCCTCTGTAAGTTCCTCTGTCTCACCCACTGTGCTAGATGCTGGGGATACAATGTGGTATAGGAGAAAAGTAAATCAATGCTTTAACTGTATCATAAGTTCCTCAATAGAAAGAAGCACAGAGTGCTGAGGGAACACAGAGAGACATGAAGCATGAATGAGAAAGCAAGCATTGATTTGCAAAAATTACAGGCTGGAGACATTAAATACCGAGTTTTCTGCTCCAGAATAAAAAGAGGGCCAGTACTGGTAGAAATGATGCTATCCATAATCACTCATTTCAGGCTGTTACATTTCTGCATAGGTTGTATAGCCCAGATCTGTGTTTCCCAATAGAATTGTCTCCAGTATACAAATAGTCTCTATGTTCACTGTCCAAGGTAGTCACTAGCTGCCTGTGGATATCTGAGCACATGACCTATGTCTAGTGCCACTGAGGAACAGAACTTCTAATTTTATTAATTAAAAAAATGTAAATGTAAATTGTCATACTGATTACCATATAACATAGCACAAGTCTAAATAGTGTGTGTGTGTTAAGATGGGAAAAGTAAATGGTATATGGATCCTTGATAGGAAGTTATTACAAAAGCTAAAGATAAACCATTATTTTCTGGTCTTTTTGCAACAATCAAATTTAGGGCCTTTATCATGTTAACACTTAAACAGCTGAGTTTATTGAATTAGTCATTCTGTCATAATTTTTCCCCAATCTATAATATCACTACAAGATTATTTTCTAAAATGGGAAATTATATAGAAAATTGGACACCATTGAATGGCTATAAATGCTTATAAATGGGTAAATAGAATGATCAAAATCCAAAACCTTCACGAGATTTAAAGTCTTCTTAATTTGATTCCAACCTAGTATTTCAACATTACTTCCCATTATGCCACTCATACAACCTAACTTCAAACCTAATGAAATATCTCACCATACTTCATATATGCCCAGCATTTTACTGTTCCTATACATTTGTTAAAGTTGTTTACTTTTGCTGGAATGTTATTTCTTTACATCTCTGACTTGAAATCCTCAAAAGAAACCATAAATGACACCTTCTCAAATTAGGTCTTCCCAGGTTTTTCTCATCCAGCTGAAATTAATTTCTTACTAATCTGTGCTATATACCCTGTAAGAGCACAAGCATAAATAACTAACAATCAGGGAGGAAAATATGGCAGCTGTGAGAAGGGCTCCCGGAGTTCTCCCTGGAAATCGCCACAATTTAAACTGCTTTAACTCATCAAATGAACCTCTACTCATCACACAGAGCAGCTAAGAGCATGCTGATTACTTGAAGGTGGGCAGATTGGGCGAGTGTGGAAAAAGGGAGGCAAGACATGTGGAGGTGCAGCCCATACCTGTGGCTGCAGAGACACAGGGCCTCAGAGAGCAGATCAGAGAGTGTTCTTGTGGCTTGCTCCCGGGGCCTCAACGCCTGCCTACAGAGCAGTAGCAGTGCGGTGGTTTGCAGTCTGAGGCAGAAGCCTCAGGCAGGGTTAGTGGGGGAAGAGAGAGAAGAGATGTGTGTGCAGAGGCACGGTCTGCATCTGCGGCTGCAGAGTTGCAGGACCCCAGGAGACAGAGCACAGAGCGTTGCAGCGCCAGGACAGGCTCATTATCTGCACCCACCTGGTCCCTCTGGGAGTGCAATAGGAGCTCTGAGGCATGCAGACTCTGAGACAGAAGCCTCAAACCGGGCAAGTGGGGACAGAGGGAAGTGAGACACGTGGAGGCACAGCCCGCACCTGCAGCTGTGGTCACGCAGAACCCCAGGAGGCAGAGCAGAGAGCATTGCAGAAGCAGAGTGGGCTCAGTCCCTGCACCCTTGTAGTCCCTCCTGGAGTGCAGCAAGAGCTCAGCTGGAGCAGCTGAGGCAGAAGCCTCTGCTCAAAATGGCAGTGGGATGTTTTATTTGTTGTTTTATTGTTTTTTTTTCTTTTTTCTTGGACAGAAAGCAAAAAACAACTGCATAGATAAGAACTCACCCCAACCCTCTCTCAGAAACCTTGGGCCCCGCCATGCCAGGGTTATTAGCTGACTCCTGAATGGAGAACTAGTGTCAGATTACAGAGGTGCTCCTACTCCCAGAGGGGTGAGAAACTCCGCATGAGAAGAGGCTGAGGATTGTGAGTCTACCTACCCCGCCCCCACCTCTCCTGCATGGCTTGGGAGGCAGGGCAACTTCAGCTGCTGAGTCACTCACAGGCCCCCCAGCAGGTGGCTTTTAGCAGCTCTGAAACCTCACATCCCCCACAGCCTCCAGTGGAAAGAGTGCCAGAAGACGGACATCAAGCCTTCAGGCTGTGCAGCACTCAGCGCGCCTCAGGGCAGGCAAGAGCAGAAATGGCATTGACTTTGTAAAAACTACCAATCACACCTCATAACCCCACTCATCTACAATAAACCTGCATTGCCAGGGTCACTCTAGGCGCCAGGTGGCAATCTCTGTCCCCACAAGACGCAGATGAGTTTTTGTATAGCAGAGGGCAACCTCTAGAGAGAGCTTGGTGGACTTTAGCCAAGACTGGCACTAGTTGGTTTTTTTTGTTGTTTGGTTGGTTTTTTTGTTGTTTTTTTTGGGTGTTTTGGGGGGTTTTTTTATTCCTTGTTTTGGATCTTTTTGGGTTTTTTCTATTTTATTATTATCATTTTAAGTTTTTAACATAGACATACATATAGGTGTATGTATGTGCATATACATGTCCATATATATGACAGTGTATATATATATATATGTATATATATACATATATATATATATATATATATATATATATAATTTCTCTTTTTTTTTCTACCCTCGCTCTCCCTTCTTTTCTTCTTTCTTTTCACTGCTTTACTTTTTTCCTTCTTTCCATTTTTCTGCAACCCTTTTTTGGTGTTGCTATTTTGTTTCTTGTGTATATTCTATTTTTTCTTTTGTTTTGTTTTGTTTTGTTTTGTTGTTTATTATTTGATTTCTTGTTTTTGTTTGTTTGTTTTCTTCTTTTTTTCCATTTAATATTTCTGTACATGTTGAGTGTAGGTTGTTGGTTGTTTTTTACATGTGAGAGTATCTGGTTTCATTTGGTAGCTGTTGTGCTTATGCTTGTTGATCTTTTTAGCTCTAAAATCACTCCGCATGAGGGCCCAGCCAAAGAGGCACAAGAATCATCACACCCAGAGGCCAAATTTAGATAAAACCAGAACATAGCAGGGTCTGACCTACAAGAGCAAGACCCAAAGGGAAATCACTACAGGCACAAGAGCCGATAGGAGCCAAGCCACATCAGAGGGGTCAACCCTCACATAGCAGCTCATAAACTGTGGACACAGCTAATCCTCATGGCTAGTCAGATTGGGAGTCAATCCTACCTACTAACAAGCCAAAAGCAACCAAAGCTCAACTTCAACAGGAGAAGACACACAACACAAAAAACACCTCTGGTACACATGTGCAGGAAAATAGGGAGTCTGAATAAATCAAATATAAAGGGCACATACCACATAAATCCACCCAGAAAAGACTGAGAGACCTAGGGGATCTACCTATTATATCAAAACAAGCACAAAGAGTAAGCTAGAATGGGGAAACAAACACATCCCAAATAAAAGAACAGAAGAAACATCCTGAATCAGTGGAACTAGAGGAAATAGATGTAAACAACATATTGGAGAAAGATATCAGAACACTGATTATTAGAATGTTTAAAAATTTAATGATACAATTAAATGGAAATACATACCATGTTCATGTATAGGAAGAATTAATATAGTTAAAATGTCAATACTACCTAAGGCAATATATAGATTCAATGCAATTCCTATCAAACTACCAAGAACATTATTCTCAGA
>NW_017732271.1:531746-540761 GCF_001890085.2 Hipposideros armiger
GTGGGACTGCAGATTGGTGCAGCCATTATGGAAATCAGTATGGAGGTATCTCAAAAAACTGGAAATGGAACTACCATATGACCGAGCAATTCCACTCTTTGGTATCTATCCAGAGAAACCCAAGATGCTAATTCGAAAAAATATATGTACTCCTATGTTTATTGAAATGCTATTCACAATAGCCAAGACTTGGAAACAAACAAAATGCCCATTGGTAGATGACTGGATTAAGAAACTGGTACATTTATACAATGGAGTCATACTCTGCTATAAAGAAGAATGAAATTGTATCATTTGGGACAATATGGATGGACCTAGAGACTATTATGTTAGGTGAAATAAGTCAGTTGGAGAAATACAAATACCATATGATTTCACTTATATGGTGGAATCTAAAAAACTGAATGAACGAGCAAAGTAAACAGAAGAAGTCTCAGAGATATAGGGGAACAACTGATGGGTGCTAGTTAGGAGTGGGTGGGGATAAGGGAGAAGGGGAAGGGATTAGACAGCATAAATATGTAACTACAATATTGCCACAGGGACATGAAAGAGAGTTTGAGGAATATAATTACTAATGTTGTAAATAGTTTGTTGGGTTTCAGATGGTCACATGTCTTGCTAGGGAGACTGCATCATGGATGGGGTAGAGGCTTGATCACTGCACTGTACACTTGAAGCTGATGTTGTAGAATATTGTATGTCAAATATAAGTGAATATATAGATGATAGATAAATAGATAGATAAATAGATAGATAGATAGATAGATAGATAGATAGATAGATAGATAGTCATGGGATGTGGAATATAGTTTGGGAGTGGAGTCAAGGGAATTGTAATAGATATGTATGATATTGGGGGGAGAGTGGGGCGGTGTATTAGAGGACGGGGGTTGTCACCTCGAGGGGTAAAAAGTATAACTATTGCACTGTGTTGTACAGCTGAAACTTATTCTAAAAACTGTATTTCACAATAAAAAATGACCACACACACACAAAATTTAATGAGAATACAAAGAAAAATAGAGAAATCATGAAAAATAACTAGCTAGAACTAAAGAGTAAAATTACTGAATTAAAAAACAAACTCGATGGAATTACTAGCAGATTGAATGAAGCAGAGGATCAAATCAGTGACTTAGAAGACAAGACAGCTGAGATCATCCAAGTGGAACAACAAAAAGAAAAAAAACATTGAAAATAGTTTAAGAGACCTGGGAAACAACATTAAGTGCAACAAAATGCATATCGTAGGAATACCAGAAGAAGAAGAGAGGGAGCAAGGGATCAAGAACATATTTAAAGTAATCATGTCTGAAAACGCCCCTAACCTGGCAAAGGAAATTGACATACAAGCTCAGAAAGTGCAGGGAGTTCCAACCAAGATGATTCCAAACAGGCCCACACCAAGACACAATATAGTGAAAATGGCAAGGGTTAAAGACAAAGACAGAATCCTAAATGCAGCAAGGGACTGGCAGCAAGTTGCATACAAGGGCACCCCCATAAGATTATCAGCCGACTTTTCTACAGAAACTTGGCAGGCCAGAAGGGAGTGGCAGGAGGTCTTCAAAGTGATGAAAAGCAAAGACCTACAATCTAGATAGCTTTATGTAGCATGGCTATCATTTAAAATTAAAGAAGAGATAAGAGCTTCCCAGAAAAGAATGAGCTAAAGGAATTCATTGCCACCAAGCCAGCATTGCAGGAAATGTTAAAATGGCTTCTTTAAGCAAAAGAAAGAGAAAAACAATGTAACTAATGAAGACCAAGAACACAAATAACAAAATGGCAATAACTAAGCACCTGTGAATAATCACACTAAATATAAATGGATTAAATTATCTAATCAAAAGACATAAGGTAGCTGAATGGATAAGAAAGCAAGACCCTTGCATATGCAGTATACAAGAGACTCCCTCAGATCAAAAGGCTGAAAGCAAAGGAATAGAGTAAAATATTTCATTTAAATGGAACTGAGAAAAAAGCTAGAGTAGTGATACTTATATCAGATAAAATGAACTTTAAATTGAAGAATATAATAAAGAACAAAAAAGGACACTTCATAATAATAAAGGGATCGACCCAACAAGAGGACATAACCCTAGTAAGCATCTATGCACCTAACATAGAAGTCCCTAAATATATAAAGCAGATAGTGATAGACATAAAGACAGAGATCAATAGTAACATTATCATTGTAGGTGACTTCAACACACCACTGACAACAATGGACAGATCCTCCAGACAGAAAATCAATGTGGAATCAGCAACTTTAAATGACACATTAGACCAGCTGGATTTAACACATATTTTCAGAACATTTCACCCCAAACTGACAGAATATACATTCTTCTCAAGTGCACATGGGACGTTTTCCAAAATAGACCACATGATAGGCCACAAACCAAGTCTCAATTAATTTAAGATTTCAATCATATCAAGAGTCTACTCCAAGCACAATGCTGTGAAACTAGAAATCAATTTCAAGAAGAAATCAGGAAAGCACACAAATACATGGAGACTGAATAACATGTTACTAAATAGTGAGTGGGTAAAAAATGAGATCAAGGAGGAAATCAAAAGATACCTCGAGACAAACAAAAATAAAAACGCTATGATCCAAAATCTGTGGGATACAGTGAAAACAGTCCTAAGAGGGAAGTTTATAGCAGTGCAGGCCTACCTAAAGAAAAATCTCAAATCAACGGGTTATCCTTACACCTCAGGGAACTGGAAAAAGAACAGCAAAATGAGCCCAAAGGGAGCACAAGGAAGGAGATAATAAACACCAGAGTGAAAACAAACAAAATAGAGACCAGAAAAACAATACAAAAATCAAAGAAACCAAGAGCTGGTTTTCTGAGAAGATAAACAGAATTAACAAACCTCTAGCCAGACTCATAAAAAAAGAGAGAGAGAGGACTCAAATTAATAAAATCAGAAATGAAAGAGGTGAAGTGACAACAGACACCACAGAAATACAAAAACATTTAAGAAATTACTATGAGCAACTATATATCAACAAATTTGACAATCTAGAAGAAATGGATAATTTTCTAGAAGCATACACCCTACCAAAGCTAACTCAAGAAGAAAAGGAGAATCTGAATAGACTGATTACTACCAAAGAAATTGTATCAGTAATCAACAAGCTTCCAACAAACAAAAGCCCTGGACTAGATGACTTCACAAGTGAATTTTATGAAACATTCAAAAAAGAATTATCAGCTAAAGAATGCGAGCTCTGAGCAATAGTGGTTCGAGTCCCTCCCGAGCTGAGCTGCCACTGAGCTGCCAACAGGTGGCAGGGTGGCTAAAAAAAAAAGAAAGAAAAGAATGATCACCTATTCTTCTCAAACTATTCCAAAAATCCAGATGGCGGGAAGGCTCCCAAACTTTTTCTATGAAGCCACTGTCACCCTAATTGCAAAACCAGACAAAGACAGTACAAAAAAAAACTATAGGCCATTGTCCCTGATGAAGATAGATGCAAATATCCTCAACAAAATATTAGCAAACAGAATTCAGCAATATATTATTAAGAAGATCATACACCATGATCAAGTGGGTTTCATCCCTCTACGCAAGGTTGGTTCAATATCTGCAAATCAAATAATGTGATACACCACATCAACAAAATGAAAAATAAAAATCATATGGTCATATCAATAGATGCAGAAAAAACATGTGACAAAATACAGCAGTCATTTACAATAAAAACTCGTAGCAAAGTGGGAATAGAGGGATCATATCTCAAAATAATAAAGTCCATATATGATAAACCCACAGCTAACATCATATTCAATGGGGAAAAGCTAACACCATTCCCCTTAAGATCAGGAACAAGGAAAGACTGTCTACTTTCTCCACTTTTATTCAACATAGTTCTGGAAGTTCTAGCCACACAATCAGACAATAAAAAGAAATAAAAGGCATCCAAATTGGTAAGGAGGAAGTAAAATTGCCATTATATGCAGATGACATGATACTATATACAAAGATCCCCAAAGACCCCATCAAAAGACTTTGGAACTTATAGACAAATTCAGTAAGGTAGCAGGATACAAAATCAATACTCAGAAATCAGTTGCATTTGTATATACCAATAAAAAACTATCGGAGGGAGAAATTAAGAAAAAAATTCCATTTACAATCGGTTCAAGAACTATAAAATACTTAGGGGTAAATTTAACCAAAGAAGTAAAAGACCTGTACTCAAAAAATTATGACATTGAAGAAATAAATAAAATAATATACAAATAAATGGAAACACCTACCATCTCATGGATAGGAAGAATTAATGTAGTTAAAATGTCCATACTGCCTAAAGCAATATATAGATTCAATGCAATGCTTATCAAATGACCAAGAGCATTTTTCACAGAAATAGGAAATATAATCCTAAAATTTATACGGAACCATAAAAGACCATGAATAGACACGGCAATCCTGACAAATAAGAACAAAATTGGGAGTACCATGCTACCAGACATCAAAACATACTACAAGGATACAGTAATCAAAACAGTAAGTACTGGCATAAAAAAAGGCACATAGATCAATGGAATAGAATAGAGAGCCCAGAAATAAATCGATGCATATACAGACAGTTAGTCTATGACACTGGAAGTAAGGCTTTACATTGGGATAAAGCTAGTCTATTTAATAAGTGGTGCTGGGAAAATTGGGCTAACACATACGAAAAAATGAAACTGGATCACCTTCTTCCATCAAATACAAGAACAAATTCAAAGTGAATTAAAGAGTTAAATGGAAGACCTGAAACCATAAAGCTCCTAGAAGAAAATATAAGGAGTAAATTTGCAGACATTATCCTGTGCAATATTTTTATTGATACATCCCCACGGGCAAAGGAAGTAAAATAAAAAAATGAACATATGGATTACAGCAAACTTAAAAGTTTGTTCACAACAAAGGAAACCATCAATATAACAAAAGGGAAGCCTACTTAATGGGAGAAGATATTTGTCAATGATATATCTGATAAGGGGTTAATATCCAAAATTTATGCAACTCAACACCAAAAAATTAAACAACTCAATTAAAAAATGAGCAGAGGATGTGAAGAGACATTTCTTTAAAGAGGACATACAGATGGCCAACAGGCACATGAAAAAATATTCAACCTCACTAATCTTTAGGGAAATGCAAATAAAAACCACAATGAGATACCACCTTACCCTAGTCAGAATGGCTATCATTAATAAATCAACAAACAATAAGTGCTGACGAGGTTGTGGGGGAAAGGGAACCCTGGTGCATTGTTGGTGGGACTGCAGTTTGGTGCAGCCACTATGGAAATCAGTATGAAGGTATTTAAAAAAACTGGAAATGGAGCTAAATTATGACCCAGCAATTCCACTCTTAGGTATTTATCCAGAAAAACCCAAGACACTAATTTGAAAAAAATATATGCACCTTTATGTTTATTGCAGTGCTATTTACAATAGCCAAGACTTGGAAACAATCGAAATGCCCATCGGTAGACACCTGGATTAAAAAACTGTGGTATATTTACACAATGGGGTATTACTCAGCTATAAATAAGGAAATCGTACCATTTGCAATGATATGGATGGACCTAGAGAACATTATGCTAAGTGAAATATTTCAGTCAGAGAAAGACAAATACCATATGATCACACTTATATGTGGAATCTAAAGAACTGAATAAATGAGTAATGTAAACAGAAATGGTCTCAGAGACACAGAGGAAAAACTGCATGATTGCTAGATGGGACCAGGGTGGGGATGAGGGAGAAGGGGAAGGGACGAGACAACATAAATTGATAACTACAATATTGCCTTAGTGATAGAAAAGTCAGTTTGGGGAATATAATCAATAATGTCGTAAATATTTTTTAGAGGGTCAGATGGACTCATGTTTTGTTAGGGAGACCACCTCATGGACGGTGTAGAGGCCTGACCACTGCAGTGTACATCTGAACCTGCCATTGAATAATATTATATGTCAACTATAATTTAATACATATATAGTCATGGGATGTAGAGTATAGTGTGGGAATGGAGTCAATGAAAATTTAATAGATATGTATAATATCAGGGGTGGGGGGACAGTGGATAGGGGGAGAGGGGTTGTCACTTTGTGAGAGGTGAAAAGGATAACTCTTGTACTGTTGTGTACACCTGAAACTAATAAAAAATTAACTACTAATCAATAGTTTAAGTTTCAGCTAAGAAAAATACATTGATCCCCTGAAGCCCATGTATTGACCTCAAGCTGTGAACCCATAAGGTTAGCATTTTTAATTCAACTATTAAATTTCATTGGGTTTTATAACATTCTTGGAGGCATATTCCTATATTGCAACATGAACATAAAAATAAGTTCAGTCAAGTCCAGTGAATATGTCAGAGTAGATACAGCCTCTGCAGTCTTTCTACCACAATTACATCAAAATTAAAAATAAACTACAGAACAACCATCATTGAGAGTCACCTCAAGTCTAGCTGAACAGAAGTCCTATAACTAAAGATATACAAAATAAGCCATATTGAGACTTGTAGGAGGGGCAGAGATGTGGAATGAGTTGGTTCCACACCTATGGGTGGCAGTTAAAAATTGGGAGGGATATCTCAGCGGTGGATGTCTGCTGTGCAAGTGTACCCAGCCACACAATAGACTCCCCAGCCCAAGGTCCCAGTCCCAAGGAGAGAAGTCACCACACCATCTGGCTCTAAAAACAAGCAGAGATGGTGGCAGAGTGACATGGAGGTCTGCTAAAGTCCCAGGTGATCCCCTTAAAGGACCCATATGTGAACTTACTCACTGATGGGCTCACTAGGCCTACTATTCAGCACTGGCTCAGCAGCTCAAAAGATGTCTGGGACATATGGGAAGGAACTGAATTGTCTGGCTACAAGGCAAGAGCTGGAGGGATAGCTACCTCCCAGACAGAAGTGCTGACACAGCCATTGTTTCTTTGTTAAGCCCTTTCCCATCCCAGCATGCAGAGGTAGGGGGAACCATATCTGAGTCTCCATCAACCTAGCTAACACCAGTCTCCCCTAGTGATTCCCTGAGACACCACACACCAACTTGCAGGCAGACCGAAACCATTCCAGGGACTTTTCTATAAGAACAGCCTGTACTGGCTCATAATATAAACTTTCCTAAAATTTCTCAAAGTTTACAAACACCAAACAAGCAGAATCTGTTCTCAGCATGCCCCATCGCTCTTGCTAAGTGGCCCCAAGCCCAGCACTAGTGGCATCTGGCCTCAGTTCTCAGCTTAGCCCCTCCCAGACACCTACAAGCCCAGCACAGCAACCATCTGCAGATCACTTTGTGTTTCATACCAATGGCCCTCTGCAGGGTACAGGCAGTGGCTGAACTCAGCCTGCAATAGAACCCCTCCAAGAGTTTCCAGTAGCAACACACCAGGTGACCAGCATCAGACCACACCAGAGCACCACCCAAACATGTCCACAAATAACACAACAAAAGGACAGACTGGGAAGGAACCAGAGCTTTCCTGAAAAAAATACTGCTACATAGGGTCAGCCCCTGCTCACAGCTCCTCCACTAGAGTCATGGCCAGTCCTCACAAAAAATCAGTCCAAGTTTCAATCCCTCCCATTAATGTTCAAACAGCAACCAAGGCTCAACTACAACAGGAGGGTACACACAACCAAGACAAGGGACACAGCTGCAGCACCCAATTTGGGTCACCATGGAGACCATGCCATTGGGCCCCACTGGAAGCCTACTATATAAGACAACTCTACTAAGACCAGGATGCATAGCAGCCCTACCTAATACATAGAAAAAAGCACAAGGAGGCAGCTAAGATGGAGATTCAAAGAAACATGTACCAAATAATACAACAGAGCAGAGTTCCAGAAAAAGAACTAAACAAAATGGAGATAAGCTATCTTTTGGGTGCACAATTCAAAACACTGGATATAAGTCTGCTCAATGATCTCAGTAAGAACTTCAACAAAAAGATAGGAAACATAAAAATGGAGATATTGTAGAAAACATAAAAAAATCAGAAAGGAAAAGCGTTATGTATAAAATGAAAATACATTAGAGGAAACCAATAGCAGATTAGATGAAACAGAGGATCTAATCAGCGATTTAGAAGTTAAGGTAGCAGAAAACACCCAATTAGAACAGCAAAAAGAAAAAAAGAATAAAAAATTTAAAATTTAGATACTTTGAATGGCCTTTGGGACAATATAAAGTGTACCAATATTTGCATCGTTGGGGCACCAGAGAAGAAGACAGAAACAAGGAATTGAAAACCTATTTGAAGATATAATGATGGAAAGCTTCTCTGTCCTGGTGAAGGAAAATGATATATAAGTCCACGAAGTGCAGAGGGACCCAAACAAGATGAACCCAAAGAGGCCCACACCAAGACACATTATAATTAAATAGACAAAAGTTAAAGACAAAAAGAGAATCTCAAAAGCAGCAAGAGAAAAAGTTAGTTATGTACAAGAGAGCTCCCATAAGACTGTCAGCTAATTTTTCAGCAGAAACTTTACAAGTCAGAAGAAATTGGCATCAACTATTCAAAGTGATGTAAATTAAGGACTTACGTCCAAGATTACTCTACCCAGCAAAGCTATCATTTAGAATCGAAAGACAGATAAAGACCTTCCCAGACAAGAAAATGAAAAAGAAGTTCATCACTACGAAACCAGTATTACAAGAAATGTTACAGGCAGTTTTTGAAGAAGGGAAGAAGGAGGAGAAGAAGGAGGAGAAAAAGAAGAATGAGAAGGATGAGGAGGAGATAAAAATTTGAATAATAAAATGACAATAATTACATATATATCAACAATTTAAATGTAAATGCACGAAATGCTTTAATCAAAAGACTTAAGGTGACTGAATGGATAAGGAAACAAGAACCTTACATATGCTGCTTACAAGAGACACTTCAGATCAAAAGACACACACAAACTGAAAGTAAAGGGATGGAAAAATATATTTCTTGAAAATGGAAACATTAAAAAAAA
>NW_017732271.1:542589-543594 GCF_001890085.2 Hipposideros armiger
TGGGATAGTCGGATCCACAAACAGACCAGCCACCTCTCACAGCCCATTTTGCCCCCACCTTTCTGGGAAGATCCCTGCAAGACAACCAGAGGGGCTGAGACACAGAGGCTCAGCATTGAGCTGCAGGGGAAGCACTGGGATGTCAGAAGCTCTGGCCATGGTGCTCTCAGCGTGATTTTGCAAGACAGAGCAGAAACTGCACTGACTTCTTAGAAACCACTGACCACACAGTATAGCACCATGGAAGCATGCTCCGCCCACCTAGAACTGCATTGCCAGGAGCGGTCTGGGTGCCTGTTGGCCGGCCCTGCCTCCACAAGCTACAGAAGAGGTTTTTAACAGCAGAAGACAACCTGCAACAGCCTGGGGAGATTGCTAAAAGACATTAAGCCAAGACCTGCAGACAAGCGGGGGCTGGACTTAGCCTATTTTTTCTTTCTTTTTTAATTTTTTCTTTCTCTCTTTGTTTGTTTTTATTTCTCTTTCTTTCTTCCTTTTTCTTCTTTTTACTGTTTTTTCTCCTCAGATTTTTTGTTTGTTTGCTTTGTTTTTTGATGTTTTTTAGTTTTTTTTCCTTGTTCATTTTGGGTTTTTTTTCATTTCTTTTGTAGCTTTTTATTTGCATTTTTATTGCATTTTTTGTGGTTTTTGCATGTATATATATATATATATATATATATATATATATAGTTGTTGTTGTTGTTGTTGGTTTGTTTTGTGAGGTGGTCACAGATCCAGAACCAGTCTAGGAACCGAAACTACACTAAATTTGTGGAAACCACTGCTTAAACCCTGTAGCCCCCTGTCACCCTGCCATGCCCACCTACAGTAGCATTGCCAGGGGCACTCTGGATGCCTGGGTGACTGGCCACACACCCACAAACCAAGGATGAGGTTTTTGTTTTGTTTTGTTTTTTTAGATTTTTTATTTGGGAATTGGGGGGATGGGTACAGTGCTGGGGAATTGGGGGAAGGGGAACAGACAAGTTGCTGTCGTTTTGTTCT
>NW_017732271.1:545744-547614 GCF_001890085.2 Hipposideros armiger
TATCAATAATCACTTTCAATGTAAATGGATTAAATGCTCCAATAAAAAAACAAAGGGTAGCTGAGAGGATAAGAAAACAAGACCCATGCATATGCTGTTTTACAAGAAACCCACCTCAGGTCAAAAACACACACAGACTGAAAATAGAAGGACGTCTTAAGATATTTCATGCAACTGGAAATGAGAAAAAAACTGGAGTAGCAACACTTACATCAGACAAAATAGACTTTAAAATGAAGACGATAATAAAATACAAAGAAGGACACTACATAATAAAAAAGGGATCAATCCAACAAGAAGACAAAACCCTAGTAAACATCTATGAACCCAACATAGGAGCACCTAAATATGTAAAAAAATACAACTCACATAAAAAAAGAAATAAAAAGTAACACAATCATAGTAAGGGAATTCAACACACCACTGACACCAATGAACAGATTCTCCAGGCAGAAAATCAATACAGAAACAATGGCCTTAAATGACACATTATACCAGTTGGATTTAATTGATATTTAAGTGCATTACACAGCAAAGCAGAAGATTTTACATTCTTTTCAAGTGAACATGGAACATTTACCAAGATAGACCACATGAAACGACACAAAACAAGTCTCAATGAATTTAAGTAGATTGAAATCATATCAAGCATTTTCTGTGAACACAGTGCTATGAAACTAGAAATCAATTACACAAAGAAAACTGGAAAACACATGATCAAATAGAGACTGAATAACATGCAACTAAATAATGAATGGGTCAACAATGATACCAAGTAAGAAATTAAAAGACACCTTGAGACAAAGGAAAATGAAAACACAATGACTGAAAATTTATGGAATGCAGCGAAAGCAGTTGTAAGAGGGAAATTCATAGCAATGCAGGCCTACCTAAAGAAACCAGCAAAATTTCCAATCAACAGTCTATCGTTACACCAAAGGGAATTGGAAAAAGTGCAGCAAAAAAAGCCCAAATTGAGTATAAGGAAGGAAAAAATGAAGATCAGAGTGGAAATAAATATAATAGAGAAAGACAGAGAGACAGAAAATACAAAAGATCAATATAACGAGGAACTGGTTTTTTCAAAAGGTAAACAAANCTGGCTGCAGTGTCTTTGGGACATGGTACAAGGTGGTAACAAGCCAGGTACAGGTGGAAGATTTGAATCTGCATTAACATTGTTAAAACCACCAGACAAGTCTCATGACTTACATGAACTTCACCCCATCCAGCTGGTGCTGCATCACTGAGGGCATTCTCAACATTGAGTCAACCAGCCAGACACATGCTCCTAGGCAACCTCTTTCACCTTACTGGTGCTGACAGGTGGCAACAGGCAAAAGGGGCCCAAGGCCTTTTGCTACATTACCTCAGACCCCATATTGGTGGCAGCCAGACTCAGTTCACAAAGACGTCATTCCCACTTGCCTCCAGGTCCGCATGAGCAACAGCTAATGACACACACCTTTGAGGCACATACCAGATAACAAAAAGCCAGTAACAGGCAGGGCTGAATCTGCTCTGCACAAGAGCCACACACAAGAGACACCAGAGGCCAGTTTCAGACCACACCAGAAAACAACCTCTTTAGACTCACAAGCTGCACACCCAAAGGGGGTTGTCAACAGGCAGAAGCCCACAGGGTGAAGTCTCCACAGAGATTTCAGTCCCCAAAACATCAGCTCATACTCTATGGGCATAGCCAATCGTCATAACTAGTCACTCTGGGTGTAAATTACAACCACTGACATGTCAAAAACAATCAAGGCTCAACTGCAATAGAAGAACACACACAACACAAGGGACATCACTGGAACACACACAGGAGACTAGAGAAATTGTGCAATTCGACTACAAAGGACACATACTA
>NW_017732271.1:550224-551995 GCF_001890085.2 Hipposideros armiger
ACTCTTAGCAAAGTAGGAATAGAGGAATCATATCACAACATAATCAAGGCCATATATGATAAACCCACAGATAACATCGTACTCAATGGGCTAAAGCTAAAAGCATTCCCCTTAAGATCAGGAACAAGACAAGAATGCCCACTTTCACGTTTATTCAACATACTACTAGGAGTTCTAGCCATAGCAATCAGACAAGAAAGAAAAATAAAAGGCATCCAAATTGTGAAGGAGGACATAAAATTACATTATATGCAGATGACATAATACTGTATATAAAGAATCCCAAAGACGCCACAAAAAATAATTAGAACTAATAAAAGAATTTAGCAAAGTAGCAGTATACAAAATTAACATCCTGAAATCAGCTGCATTTGTACACACCAGTAACAAACTAACAGGAGAAAATTTTTTAAAAGTCCCATTTACAATTGCTTCAGAAACAATAAAATACTTAGGCATAAATTTAACCAAGGAGGTAAAAGACCTGTACTCAAAAAATTATGAGACAATGCAGAGAGAAACTAAAGATGCAAATAAATGGGAAAATATACCATGCTCATGGATAGGAAGAATTAATATAGTTAAAATGTCATTTCTACCTAAGGCAATGTATAGATTCAATACGATCTCTATCAAATTACCAATGATTTTTTTTCACAAAACTAGAAAAATAGTCCTAAAATTTATATGGAACCATAAAAGACCCTGAATAAACATTGTCATCTTGAGAAATATGAACAAAATGGGAGTTACCATGCTACCTGACATCCAGTCATACTACAAGGCTATAGTAATTAAAACAGCATGGTACGGGTGTAAAAACAGGCTCATAGATCAATGGAACAGAAAAGAGAGCCCAGAAATAAATGCATGCCAATATGGTCATTTAATCTATGACAATAGAAGCAAGAATTTACATTGGTGTAAAGACAGTCTATTCAATAAGTGGTGCTGGGAAAACTGGACAGACACATGCAAAAAAATGAAACTGGACCACCTTCTTATACCATATAGAAAAATAAATTCAAAATGGATTAAACACTTAAATGTAAGACCCAAAACCATAAAACTTCCAGAGGAAAATATAGGAAGTAAATTAGTAGATATTACCCTTAGTAATATTTTACTGATATAGCCCCTTGGGCAAAGGCAGCAAAGGAAAAAATAAACACGTGGAACTAAATCAAAATAAAATGTGTTTTCAAGCACAGAATACCATAACTAAAACATACATACACCCTCCTGAATGGGAGAAGATATTTGCCAATGATACCTCTCATAAGAGGCTAATTCCCAAAATGTATAAAAAACTTATACAGCTCAAAATAAAAAAAACACAAACAACCAAACTAAAAATGGGCAGAAGACATGAAGAGACATTTCTCTAAAGAGGACACACAGATGACCAACACACATATGAAAAGATGCTCAACACCACTAATTATTAGGGAAATATAAATAAAAACCACAATGAGATACCACCTCACTCTTGCCAGAATGGCTGTTATCAATAAATCAAAAAACAAGTGTTGGTAAAGATGTGGAAAAAAGTGAACCCTTGTGCACTGTTGGTGGGATTCCAGATTTGTGCAGCCACTATTGAAAACACTATGGAGGTTCCTCAAAATATTGAAAATCGGGTCCGGCCAAGTGGCGCATTGGTTAAGACCTGGCTTGGGGCACCAGCTCTGAGCAGCAGGGCCCCAGTTTGGATCCCAAATGGGGGCCAGTGACACTGCCCTCTATAACTAAGATGGTGAACAACAGCTTG
>NW_017732271.1:553085-554063 GCF_001890085.2 Hipposideros armiger
GAGGATGGCATCACCATTCCAAGACCACCTGATAAGGAAGTTTACTGAGATCATTCCCTTGGGTCTTAGCATTCCAAGACACTTCCTTATGACTTCAAAGGTTCATTGCGCAGGAGCATTCAAGTGGACAGCTGCAAGGTGACACAGCACTATACACCTGAGGCTATAATGGAATAGTATTGAATGTCATGTATAATATATATATATATAATACTCACGGGATGTAAAGTACAGCATAGGGAATATAGTGAATGGAATTGTAGCAGCTAAATACTATGTCAGAGTGATAGTAGATAGGGGATTTGTCACTTTGTGAGTGGTGTCAATGTTTAACTATTAAGTTGCTTTGTAAACCTGAAACCAGCAAAAAAGGAAAAATAAATCTATTGCATTCCTATATACTAATACTAAAATTTCAGAAGAAGTAATTTAAAAAAATAACTCCTTTTGCAGATGCAACAAAAAGAATACAATACCTAGCAATAAACTTAACAAAGGGTGTGAAGGACCTATACACCAAAAACTACATGATATTTTTAAAAGAAATTGAAGAAGACACAAAGAAATGGAAGGACATTCCATGTTCATGGATTGGAATAATCAACGTAGTTAAAATGGTCATATTACCCAAAGCAATACACAAATTTAATGCAATTCACATTAGAATTCCAAAGCCATTTTTTAAAGAAATAGAACAAAAAATTAGATATGTATGGAGTCATAAAAGACCCCAAATAACAAAAGCAATCCTAAAATAAAAGAATAATGCTTGAGGAATTACACCCCCTTACTTCAGCTTATACTACAGAGCAACAGTAACCAAAACAGAATGGTGATGTCAGAAAAACAGACCAATGAAATAGAATTGAAAACCCAGAAATAAACCCACTTAAATATGGAGAGATAATTTCAACAAATAAGCCAAAAACAAACAATGGAGAAAGGACAGCCTCTTCAATAAATGGTGCAGCCAGAATG
>NW_017732272.1:0-2192 GCF_001890085.2 Hipposideros armiger
AGTGCTTACCAGAGGGTAAGGGGGGGATGAGGGTGGTAGATGAGGGTAAACGGGATCAAATATATGGTGATGGAAGGAGAGCTGACTCTGGGTGGTGAACAGACAGTGTGATATATAGATGATGTATTACAGAATTGTGCACTTGAAACCTATGTAAATTTATCAAACACAGTCACTGCAATAAACTTGAATTAAAAAAAAAAAGAAGTTCCTGTTTTTAGTCAGGTAAGGGAAGCTTAGAGGAACATCTGCTGAATCTCAAATGTCTTCATCTTTAAGTAACTCTTATACCAAAATGAAACATTTTGGGCTAGTGTATTCAGACCCCTTTCAATATTTTGAAGATGATTTTCTTATTTCAATTCTTTACCTCCAATTCTGCTTCTTGTTAACCTGTTCTGGTTCACTGCTTAGACTACTTACTGCTGACTTGCTTACCTTATTGCTGTTAAAACACTTCTCAAATACCATTGTCTCCAATAGCCAACTTACTGCTATTTCAAGTGTTCTAATTCTCTTACTAGGTAACAAATATATCACTGGCAATCTCTTCCCAGTTTTCAAATTCTTAGTTTATTTATTTGACTTTATATGCATACAAGGCATGTACAAAATACTTAGTTTACTGAGGAGATGGCAAAGGCTTTTAGAAAAAGTCCCTGCTGTCAAGAATTTCATGATCAGGATGATCCAAGATGGAGGAGTAGATAAACGCTGTGCTTGCCTCATGCCATGAACACATCAATATTATGACTAAATTACAGAACAATCAACCTNTGAGTTTCTTAGTGATAAAAAGGATTGGATAAATAAATGGGAGACTAGACAAATACCCTGTGCAGAAGAATTCTAAATAATTTATGTAGATACTTTATCCTCAAAGAGGTAGAACATAACACTCAACTTCTTAAATGTGAGCTGCATATTGACTTCTTTCCAAAGAGTACAGTTTGGAAATGTGGAAAAAAGAGCAACTTTACAATAGGTAAATCTGACAAACACTACCACAGTTAAGTGATCAAAGTTAACGTCAACAGTGATAAGCCATGTTGATAGTACCCTTCATAAGATGTGATAAGAATGGCAACTTACCTCTGTTATCTTCCTGCAAAAACCTATAACTCAAGTATAATGAGAAAAACTTTAGACTACCCCAATTTGGGAACATTCTACAAAATATCTGACCAACACCCCTGAAAGCTTTCAAAAATCATCAAAACAAGGAAAGTGAAGAAGTGTCATAGCAGAGTTTTCTAAGGCAACCTGAGGACTAAATGTTTTGTGATATTCTGAATGGGATCCTTAAATGAAAAAAAAGCATTAGGTAAAAGCTAAGAAACAACTTAGGTTAAAAGGTGAACAGAGTTTAGTTAATAATAATGTATCAATGTTGGTTTATTAATTTTGACAAATGTACCATACTAATGGAACACGATAATAGGAAAAGTTGGGTGTTGTACTTTTTTCACAATTTTTCTGTGAATCTAAAACTGTCCTAAAAAAATGGTTTATTTAAAAAATAAAATTCCCCTTACTCTTTAACCACGTCCTTTGTGGTTTTACAGGGGCCACACACGGACTCTGCTTTTGATCAGGTGATGTCTTTCTTTCCATCTAATTCAAAGATGGATTATTCTGTTTACAGGGCGTTTGGACAGGTGCAAAACACAGAGAGATCAATGAAGCAGAAGCCAACTAAACATCCCTATCATTGCCAACACAAGTGGACATGCAAAGGTAGGAATCTATAACTCTCCATTAGATCACAGATTATATAGCTAGGATTTTCTGTGGGTCTTTTAATCCTAGGTTTTTAATAAGGACTTCTAAGAATGTGAACTAGAGTCTTTTATCCAGAAAATTTGTTATCTTATTTTGAAATAATATGTTTACATAGATGTTTCCATGCAGGATTGTGTGGTTTCCTATCCCTTTAACCCTTACATCAAGCCCAGTTCCTGGCATGTAGATATGTTTATAAATACTGTTAAATGAAATGTAATGGCTCAGATTTGACTTGACCTGGGTTGAAGATTGTGAAGGCGTTATAATGCTTGTTTTATTGAAGCAAAGTATATAATTATTAGCATCTGAGTTTTGTTTTATGAATTGATGAATATAAAGCATTTACGTCAAACAACATTTGGTAAGATGGCTACAATATTCAATCTTGTTAATGTTTCTCCACTGGA
>NW_017732272.1:10352-11967 GCF_001890085.2 Hipposideros armiger
AAGAAAACAAAACCCTTATATATGCTGCCTACAAGACACTTCAACCTGAAAGACACACACAGGCTGAAAGTAAAGGGATGGAAAAAGTTATTTTATGAAAAAAAAAAAAAAAGCTGGGTAGCAATATTTATACCAGACATAATATACTTTAAAACAAAGGCAATAACGAGAGACAAAGAAGGACCCAGTAATCCCACTTCTAGGTATTTATCTGAAGAAATCCAAAATGCTACTTTGAGGGGACATGTGCATTTATACGGTCATTGCAGCATTATTTACAATAGCCAAGATACGCAGGCAGCCTGTGTGTCCATGGATGGATGAATGGATGAAGAAGAAGTGGTACATGTATACACGGGAATATTGCTTGACCATGGAAGGGAATGGGTTCTTGCCATCTGCAGCAGCACATTTGGACCTGGAGGGTATTGTGCTGAATAAAGTATGTCAGACAGAGAAAGACAGATGCAATGTGATTTCACTTATACGTGCAATCTAAAGAACAAAATAAATAAAACAGAAAAGCACTCACAGATACAAAGAACATTTTTATGGTTTACAGATGGGAGGGGGTTTGAGGGAGTAGAAGAAAAATGGGAAGGTGTTAAGAAGTATAAATTGGTTGTTACCAAGTAGTCATGGGGACTAGGGTTTAGCACAAGGAATATAGTCAATGGTATGGTAATAACTGTGTGTAGTGCCAGGTGGTTACTGGACTAGTCAGGGGGATCATTTCTTAAATTATGTAAATGTCTAACCACTATGCTATACCTCTGAAATTCATAAAAAATAATATTGAATGTCAGCTGTAATTGAAAAATTAAAAAAGGGGAAAGGGGAAGGGCAACAAGTGGTCCAAATTTCCAGGTATAAAACAAATAAGTCTCGGGGATGTAATGTACAGCATGGGGAATATAGTCAGCAATATTGTGATAGCATGGTACAGTGTCAGAAGGTGGCTGGACTTATGGTGATCACTTCTTTAGGTATATAAATGTTGAATAACTATGGTGTACTGAAACTGATATAATGTAAGTTAGCTGTGTTTTTTAAGAAAAATCTAAAAAAAAATCATGATCAGTGTGTGAAATCGTAAAGATAGAGTCAAATGGCACTGCCACATGTGGTTTAAACTGATGAAACCTTTCCTAACAGGTCTAGAGTAGCTTCTTGCATGAGGCATTAGTATCTCTAAAGGTAAGGTGTGTGCAGGAGGTGAAGTGTGGGTTAAGGATGATACGATAGTAATGATTTGATGGCAGTACAGTCATAGTCCTGGAATATTTGATGGAAAGCAATCTAGATAGAACCATATTAAATCAAACTCACAAGTACATTAAGAATCAAAATGGAATAGCTACATGAAAATTTAAGATGAAATGGATTTTTCAGAAAATTGTGCCTGGGATGTTAAAGAACAAGTTCATTGTCCTTTATAGTTGGAGATGATTTGGTGGAAAACTGTGAAGTGCGTTGGCATTAGTTTTGTTGATATGATTGCCTTTTACTCTACTACCCAAGGACATTATACTAGCATTTTGTATAATTATTTTTATCTATGAGACGCGACTTCTATATTATAGTGATTGCTGTTTTTGTAGTTATTATTTGTTAT
>NW_017732272.1:13003-14447 GCF_001890085.2 Hipposideros armiger
CATTCATATTTTAATGTATTACATGTTAGCAATTTTATTCTATAAGAGATTTGGAAACTTTTAAGTATGTTGGGCATATACTCCTTGAATGCCAAGAATCTACTAGATTTATTTAAAAAATGGATTTAGATTTAGAGTGAAACATCAATTAAAATTTCTAAGTATGAATTTCGTTTGTTTTTATATTAATATATTTCTTTCAAGAGGAATAAAAAATAAATTTTATAAAATATCTTCGGTCTGTGAAGTCTTAACTTTTTCGAATACATGTGACTGGTTTGCTGCAAATCCATTTTCTAACCAAATGTGTACTAGCGCTGCTAATTCCAATTTTGTGTAGATAGGCACATTCTCCAATTCCTAATATTTTAAACCTGAAACAAAACACAAAAGAAACAAAATGCCACAGAATGAATAAACTCTCCTGGTTAGAGAAAAAAAATTCCTCTGATATAAGCTTTTACTCTAACCTTATACGCTATTGTTTAAATATAAAGCAAACCTAATTCATAGGCTTTGTGTGGTCTAAAATGAAACCCATATGATGGAGAAGTGCAGGTTTTATTGTCAAATACATTTTATTTTATTTTAAACATTTTTTATTGGGGAACAGTGTGTTTTTCCAGGACCCATCAGCTCCAAGTCAAGTAGTTGTTTCAATCTAGTTGTGGAGGGTGCAGCTCAGTGGTCCATGTGGGGATGGATCCGGCAACCTAGGTGTTAGGAGCCTGCACTCTAACCACCTGAGCTAACCAGCCACCCTGTCAAATACATTTTAAATATGTGTTGCAAAATAACCCATTCAACATCTCTGAACATCAGCGTTTTCATCTATAAAATGGAGATAAATAGACGCCCCTCTCACAGTTGTTGTGGAGGTCAAACGATATGCTGATTATGAAGCATTGTGCTTGGAATAGTCTAAGTATTAAATAATTTGTATAAAAATTTGCATTACCACTTTTTCTCTAGCTTCATTTTATTCTCCACCACAAAGGAAGCTTCCAGATGGGTGTGTATGGATTTTAACTCAGATCTATCCATGGTGGGAAAGGCCCGATCGGAGCTCCAGCTTTAGGTGTGTAAGTTATATATTCCCAGGACTTACCAGCCACTGTATGTGGTTCCATCTATCCACTTCCAGGTCTGTCCGGGTTTTCGGTTCAGTCCAATCCAATATTGAGAATGGTCAGAATATCGCTTCAAGAAATCCTTTAATAAAAGGTATTTACAGGATAAAGAGCAAATGCCTCATTTTCTTTCAACTAATTCATAATACTCTTTACAGAAATACAGACTTTCAGATTTGGCAATAATCTTAGAGGTGACACTGCCCTTATCTGGTCCATGGATTAGTTTATGGGTTGTGTTACTTCTATAACAACTTCTGTAGTAAATCTCATTGAATAGTTCTTTCTCTTTTCTGTTTTTTAAGAGTTTTTTT
>NW_017732272.1:14614-17650 GCF_001890085.2 Hipposideros armiger
CTACATGACCTTGAGTCAGTCAGTTAACCTTTAGTTTCCCAGTTTATACTTTGTTTATCCTTAACTTTAGTATCTTTACCTACAAAATAAGGAACATGGAGTTCATCATTTTATGGATTTCATAAGTTTTTTAATAAGGAAAACATTTTTTATATTCATGTGCATAAAGAATTCAGAAAATTATTTGATGTAGTGATTACTCAGTACATAACTTATTATTTCTTGCATTTATCTCTTCTAAAGACTATTCATCAGTAGAAGGGGGGTTTATTTCTTAAAAGTGGGGCAAAATATTTACTTTTAAGGAAGAGTTTATAAAATGAATGCAAAAATTGTTTTTGATATTCAAACCTTGTTCTCATTCCTATTTCTCCCTATTTTTCCATTTCAGCAAACTCTAGACTAAACTTATGCCGTAATGACTGGGTGCAGATGAAAGAGAAATTTTATAAATTTTTTGAAACTTTTAAATCCTGGATCGAGAGCCAAAAATCATGTTCAATAATGAAATCCCATCTCTTGATGATCCAAGACGAGGCTGAACTGGTAAGAGCTAATTTTCTATAAAAATTAGCCCTTTCAAAACTAGGAGAAATAGGTACATTTTATAATCAAAGATTTATAGTACTAATAATTACTGCCATTTATTTAATTCCTGCCATATGGCAGACACTGTGCTAGGCATGTTACAAATGTTACATAACTTACTGCTCACAATAACCTTGTGACATAGGCAGTATTTTCCCCATTCCCATAAAAAGAATCTGTGGAACTTGACAGGTTGTATACACTTGCCTATTTTATGCTGTAAGTAAATTGCAAAGCTAGAATACTTACGTATTCTTCCACATTACCTCTTAGAGAAAAAGATAGGAGCTACTTGGGGTACTCATCAAAAGCATTACCAATATCTGGGAATATCCCTAGTGTTTTGGGTAGGAAAGATGGGGCTCTTTAGTTTCATTTGTGTGTAGATTCACCATAGCACCAGTTTTCTTCAAGACTGCACATTGGTAGACAAAGCAATCCATGTATAATTGTTGCTCCTTTTGGCAGACTGACTCATGCCTAGTTTTTGCTTCACATCCTCTTTGCATCCTTTCATCAGTTGCTGTTTATATCACCATCCTCATGAATTACATGAAGCCGAACCTGCCTTCACATAATGTAGGCAGGAACCATGCATTTTGAATAACTTCCTATATTGATTTCCTTGCCTAAATATATAGAAAACCTCTTCAGCCTTCTTAAGACTTTCTTGATTATGAAGATAAAATGTCAAAACTTTTAAAAATCTGGAAAAAGTCAGAAGAGACTATTTTAATAGGTATAACTCAATTAATTTCCTCTGGATCCCCTTTCACAGGATTTCGTGCAGAACAGGATACAAGATGGAGTCTACTATNTTGACAGGTTGTATACACTTGCCTATTTTATGCTGTAAGTAAATTGCAAAGCTAGAATACTTACGTATTCTTCCACATTACCTCTTAGAGAAAAAGATAGGAGCTACTTGGGGTACTCATCAAAAGCATTACCAATATCTGGGAATATCCCTAGTGTTTTGGGTAGGAAAGATGGGGCTCTTTAGTTTCATTTGTGTGTAGATTCACCATAGCACCAGTTTTCTTCAAGACTGCACATTGGTAGACAAAGCAATCCATGTATAATTGTTGCTCCTTTTGGCAGACTGACTCATGCCTAGTTTTTGCTTCACATCCTCTTTGCATCCTTTCATCAGTTGCTGTTTATATCACCATCCTCATGAATTACATGAAGCCGAACCTGCCTTCACATAATGTAGGCAGGAACCATGCATTTTGAATAACTTCCTATATTGATTTCCTTGCCTAAATATATAGAAAACCTCTTCAGCCTTCTTAAGACTTTCTTGATTATGAAGATAAAATGTCAAAACTTTTAAAAATCTGGAAAAAGTCAGAAGAGACTATTTTAATAGGTATAACTCAATTAATTTCCTCTGGATCCCCTTTCACAGGATTTCGTGCAGAACAGGATACAAGATGGAGTCTACTATTGGATTGCATTGAACATTACACATCCACAAAAGACATGGGCCTGGCTGGATGGCACCCCATTAAATCCACAGTTGTGAGTGTTTGGCTTCTGAGTACCACTGGGGAAATATTAGAGCTCAGCAGCCAATGTCTGCTGGGGGCTTCCTGAAACTCTATTTAGCCAATTTGTTTCTATAGATTGAAGACTTTGATTTTTGTTAATGTGTAGGTAGGATACTTTTCTTACAGAAATAAGGCTCCTAAGCTCATTTATTTTCACATTTGGGCTTTCTTTTTGTTTACCTATAATTCTAGAGGTATAAATATAAAATACTCTAAATTTAAGTTCTTATGAAATGTTTCTTAAAGGTTGACAGAATAATCCTTATTTTGATTAGTAGAAGGACGTCAGTTATTAAGAAATACTAAGGAATAAGTTATAAATAATGCAACAAGTGCAATTTGACTCATTTTAAGTTCTGTTACCCCCCAAACAACATCTGTTTCTACTTTTATGTACCTCATTCATTTCTGCTTAAATTCAATGGGTAGAGAGCACTGAATCTTTGGGGCATTGTGTGCTAATCCCCAAAACACAGCCAGAAGATCTGGGGATTCAGGGTGAAATCTTCTATTCACAGTATCAAGGTTTCAGGGATCATCAAAAGTTAAACTTCTTGGAGACTTTGGTTTTTGTGGTGGCTTTCAAAAAGATGTGAAGTTCAGGAAATAAGGAAGAATATAGATATTCTCAAGTGATATAGCAGGCACAGTGGGCTGGCTGAGCGATAGTAAAAAATGCCCTGAGCAGAAAGTCATCCTACAAATGAATATTCTTACCCAGATACTATTTACAATATTTCTCGTTAAATTTACATTCTACACCTACCCTTGTCATACTGTTTGTATGACACACACACTAAATTAATGAAAAACTTTTACCTATGATTATTTCTAATAGAAATCTACAAACATTGTTTTGAAGTTATATTCTTTCAATCCACGTGCAAACGTGTTT
>NW_017732272.1:22326-25398 GCF_001890085.2 Hipposideros armiger
GGACAGTGTTCCCTTTTCCTCTACAGATTTCACGTCAGGGGCCAGGTTGAAGATCATGCCTGTGCTGTGATAACAAAGACGGGTGTTTTTGCTGAAAAGTGTCACGGTCAGAGTTACTGGATTTGTCAAAATGTGATTTCTTCAGATGAAGACCTCTAAATTGATCACAAGTATCTTTTTCATTAAAAAAAGTTCACTTTATTTATGTATTTTTGTAGAAACACTTTCTTTTTACAACAAATATATGGCGATAATGATGATAATGGTGTAGATTTGTGTCACTATAAATCCAGGCAGTCAACCTCAACTTAGTCCTTATCTGTACCTGGTCACTTACACTGTATTTCTGTAGTCATCTCCCATTCATGATAGCGGCTATTTCAGACAGAAACTATCCTTTTGTCACCTCAATAATTCTCTCTCTGAACCTCTCATTCACCATGAGCAGGGAAGCTTGTTTGTTTTCTTTTTTTTTAAAGAGAAGACATCAGATGATATATTCCTGAACTTTCTACCATTGAGTCTACACATTTGTCTGCATCTTACTTATTACTTTTTCCTCTCCTCCTTCCAAAAAAGCTGTATCCCTCTTCCTATCTAAATTAAATCTCTAAGCCTGTAGTCAGGACTGCATCTCTTTAAATTTTTTCAAGGAAATCCCTTCCTTGATTACCTCCCCTCTAACTTCTTTCTTCTTATGGTTCCTTTTTCTATCAGCAACTAAATGTGGTAGAGCAACAAGAAAACTTTCCCTCAACCACATGTGGCTTCTAGTTTCTGTCCATTTTTTTCCCCACCCCTTATAAGTCAAACTTCCTAAAAATTGTTCGCTTTTTCCTCTTTCTACCTACCACTTCAAGTTCTAAAATGTGACTTCTGTTTTTCCTACCATTTCACTCAAGTGTTCTTACCATGCCACCAATGACTTTCTTCTGGCAAAATACAATGAGAAGTTTTTANGCCAGCAGCTGCAGTGAGAGGCCGTCCAGAAGCTTGTCTGTTCCCCTTCCCCCAATTCCCCAGCACTGTTCCCATCCCCCAATTCCCCAATAAAAATCTTAAAAAAAAAAAAAAAGTATTGCCTTACCAGTTCTTTTGTGTTGTTGAACACAGCAAGAGTTGCTGCATGAGAGGCACAGAAGTTCTGGCTTGCTGCCCAGGTTGTTGTATTTTCAGAAAAATAGTAGCATTTTCCTAGGTAACCAATCCAGTCATCCAGGCATGATGGGTATTCAGTGGAAGATTTGTGTTTTTCTACTAAAAATGATTTAATAATATATTAGTTACTGAAGTGGTAAAAAGCCCTAAATTTAAAACAATTATCCATGTGAATGAAATCCACCAGAATTGCTTTGGTCCTTCAATCTGAAAGACTTCATTAATCACTCTTTACATTTTTCCCTAAGTGAGGACAACTCCTAGATTTTTGTGCTTATTTTCTTGCTAGGTTGAAAGAAATTCTTGATGAATGCCACTCATGTAGATAATATTGCTCAGATTCAAGGTTTGGTGCTCTTCTCAAGTGACATACTTCTCCTAGGTGATCACACTCATTCTCATGACATTAACTATGTATCTATAAGCTATATATGTATCCATACAGTATATGCACACATATACATTTATATACATATAGGCATATATAATCCTACATATACATATATTTAGGTATATTTTAATGCCTGGTTCACAGAATAAGGTTGATTAATAANACACACTTTACAATCTATGTTATTAAGTATGAAATAGCATTAGATACCATAAAAGCCATGAGTCATACAAAAAGATTCTTGACATTATTGCTCTATTATTAGAGAGGGCTAACACAATGAAGATATAACTCTTAAAACTATAACTTGAAAAAGCTAAGAAACATTACTATATTTTCCTACTTGATCTTGGACACTATTCAGTATTAGAAGTTTTGCAGATCCAATACTTCAGAGTATCATAGCATCTCTATCTTCTAAAAATTATGCATTAGTCTTAATTAACACTTCTGTAAATACATATGAATTAATTATTTATCTGAAGTTATACTATTGTTCTACTCTTATAGGCACAGATTTAGCTCTGTAACCAAACCTAAATGACCTTTAGACCTCACCTAAATCTTTTTTTTTTTAATTAAGAAATAAGTATTTATAGAAGAAAATTATTTTTTTCATTAAGCAAATAATTGCCTGGTTTTTGTGGCCATGTAATTTTCTCCTTTTGTTTCGTAAACTTATACCTGAGATCTCTGTAGCTCTGTATGAATTATTTCATAAATCCAGCCCAGACTTGCTCTCGGTCCCAGAACTGTATAACCTACTTCCTGCTAAACATTTCCACCTGGATTTCCTACAGACTACCGAAACTCAGTAATTCTTAAATATCCTTTTCTTTCTATAAAGAAAAAATAAAAAAGTATCGAGGCTAAACTTCCTTAGCATGAAGTATAATTTCTGCTAAATCTAGCCATGCTCTCCTTCCTTCCCTCCCCCATTCCTGTCCTCAACCCCAACTCTTACTGTTTCCCGTCTCACACCTCTCCTTCCAGTGCTTCCAGACTATTACAATTTCTCAGTTGTGAAACATTTGCTACCCTCACATCTGCTGGCAGTATTCTTCTTAATACTTTTCTCTACTTTAAAGTAGGAAAGCCCTGTCTGTATTTACTTGACAATTTATAAGCATTTTCTGTGGAAGAATTTTGCTGGGTACCTCTTTCTCAAATTTTGGACGCTTTCTTCCTTGTGTTACCACTGAACCTTTTCGTATACCACATGCATGTGTTTTTGCACTTCTTTCCCTGTTTGGTAATTAAATGTTGAAGGTCCATCTATCCAGACTCTGAACTAATTGTAGATTTAATGCTAAGTGCCTTGTCGTCATGTTATATTCTAGTTTTCAATAAAAACCGTTTTATTTACTCCTGATACAGGAGAACAATGGAGTAATAGTACAATACAGTCTGCAAAAATAAAGACCTTAAGAACAAGGCCCTGAGTTTTCTAAAGACCCATAAAATGGTCAGTTTTAATTAGAAAGAAAATGTCTTCTTTTAGCCTTTTACTGTCCTAGCACTTA
>NW_017732272.1:28005-41888 GCF_001890085.2 Hipposideros armiger
GGTGGTCAGGCCTCTACACCGAACTATGAAGTGGTCTCCCTAACAGGACATGAGTCCATCTGGCCCCCTATAATATTTGTAAATAATGTGTATAACATTATTGATTATATTCCTCAGACTGTCTTTTTCTATCCCTGAGGCCATATTGCAATTACCAATTTGTATTGTCTCATCCCTTCCCCTTCTCCTTCATTAAGAGTTTTTTTATAGGAGAGGGATTATCTGTTCCGTAAAGGCTTGGTCAAATTTGCCAGTATATCTTTCTACGCTTGGTGTCTCAGGATGGGGACATTTCAGTTAGCAGTAAAATATATTGAATAGTTATTGGCTTATTTAGGTTTTATATATGTTCATAAATTATGCTGATAACGTGTTTTCTGACATTATTACCACTAACCTAGATTTTTGTTTTGTTTTGGTTAATAGTTGCTTTGCATAACTTTTCCTTTCACTTTATCTCTTCCATGTATGTGTATGTGTGTGCATGAGTGTCTAAGTACTTAGCTATGTCTGTGTAAGCAACACATAACTGGACTTTGTTGCTTTTTAAACCCAATCTGATAATATTTGTCTTTTAAGAGATAAATTAAAAACATTTACATTTTACCACAATTGCTGTTATATTTGGATTAATCAATGTTGTCTTCCCTGACTATTTTTTTCTTTCTTTTACCTTTTCTGAATTCAGTTGGATTGAAATTTTTCTATCTTTAGTTTATTTGAACATTTTTTTTACTCTTTCATGCTTACCATTTAATTTTTAAGAAATATGCCTATCTATACATATTCCAATTTTTAGGTTGTCTAAACAATTCTTTAATTGTTTAGAAATTATTCATTTTTTTAAAGTTTTAAAATTTATTGGCATAAAGTTAATTTTTTTGCTTTATATTTTATGCTTTACAATCTCTGCTGTTTGTAATTACATTAATTAGTGTGGGTTGGTCTTTTTTCCTTTTCTGTGATCAGTCCTGTGTATTCAGAGAAGCATTTTGGCTTTTATATATCCTCATTAATTATTTTGTTATACTCTCTTTTTTTACTTTTTCACTTACGTTTATTTCAAAACGATTCAATGACTATGCTTTTAAGTTAAACTATTTCTTTGTTATGTTTTCATGTTGATCTGATACATTCCCATATTTTTCCTGCTTTAGTGTTGGAATTTACTATTTTAATGAATGAAATGTATGACTCCATTTATGTTTTTCAGCCACCCAAATATACTCATTTAAAAATCTTTGTCAGAATGTTCTACAAACTTAATTTCAACTTGGGTCAATCCCTCTTCTGTCTATTCCTCATAGAGTAAGTGTTTAAGAAATGGTAAAATATATCCCTGTGCTCCTTAAGATCTTAACTTTTCAGTTAGCCTTGCCACCTCTGATGTCGCCATTATTTCTGGTGTTGGGGAAGTTCGTACTGCATGCTTTTAAAATTTCTTCATTTGCCTTTTTTGTGCCCCAAAGCTCCCAGATCTTCTTAGTTATACTGACTCATTTTATAATTCTTTCCAGTATTTTTGACAAATGGTTTGTCATGAGTCTCTGCTTATTATTTTTTTTAATATAGTCCCACAAAAGGCGACTTTCATTCGGTGTAAAATAGGTAGGTGAACAACAGTCCATTACTTGGGGACTTTATTATGANTGTTGGCAGCTCAGCGGCAGCTCAGCTCGGGCTGGGCATTGAACCGCTGTTGCTCAGAGCTCAAACTCTTGAGCGAGCTCTTAACCAACTGAGCCGCTCGCCGGCCTCCTTCTGTGGCGTTTTATTGCCTAAACTCCTGCCCGCTTCCACCAGACCCTTTCTGTCTTGTCTCCCCTTCATTCCTCCCCCACTTCTATGTGTGTGGCAGACACACTAAGCTTTATTCAGTTCCTCAAACTCGTCATGCTTTCTCAGGCCTCTAATCTAATCATGTAGTGTTTCTCTCAGCTTAACAAACATTCCCTCCCCCCACCTCTTTCTTACTCCCCTTTCTAACTCTTGCTTATTTTTCAGGTGGTTATTTAAATGTCATTTGGAGGAAAATACTTCTTTGAGCATTTTCCTCTTCAGACTAAATTATATGGATTTGATATATATTTTCATAGCTCCTTGTACTTATCTAAACTTAACATCTAGTAACCCTCTTTTTTTGGCCATTATTTAGTTAATTGTGTTTCTTAGTGCACTGTAAGCTCTGGCAGGTCAATAATCCTCATCATTGTTTGGGACAATGATGCATAATGGATGATAAATACCTTTATGTTGTTGAGTATGTATTTATAACATTTTCTTTGATTTCCCCAGCACAACGTTTACTAGTTATGGAGATCTTCCTCTAGTCTACATAGTCATAAACTGCATAGAGAGAAATAAGCTGGTCTGGTTTTGTTTGTTTGTTTGTTTGTTTGTTTGTTTTAATGAAGGTCATTGTTAGGTTGACATGGGCTAATAAATAAAAATTTGCTGGTTTGTTGTTTGTTTTTCTTTTTAACCTAGGAGCGGAGAGTTCACTATATTAATGTTTCTTAATTAAATATAAGTTCACCAATGGCAAACTTACTTTAAGGTCTTAGATTCACTAAGAGTAAAACTTAAAGGATATACCAGAATTAAAAAAATATATATTTATTTCAAATACATATGTATGAAGGGAAGTAATTATAGCTTATAAGGAGTGAAATATAAAACCAACTCACTTTAAAAAAATTAAACACAAGGAACACAAAACCATGTTTATTTAGTATATGTACATTTTACTAACGTACACATTTGAGAAATGTGGAAAAAAATGATTGGAGAGAAGTTACAATTGAAAAAGAGAAAAAATAATGGTAGATGAAGGAATCTGAGGGTCTCTAATATTCAAAGCCAAGTTATCAACGCTCTTTGAAACACTAATTTTGACTTAAACATTTTAGTTTGGCTGCATTCCTTTGTTTTTATTATTATTTGAGGATTATTCATGAAATAATATTTCTCATTAAATTCTAAAATTTGTGTTTGCACATAAATGTTTTACCTGTGACCTTCAGGTATGAGAATTCTAAAAACTACTGTGAATTTAATTAGCCATGCCTAAAAGTCCTAGAAAAAAATCAAAACTTGTCTTATTATTTCCATTATATATCGATATATGTATAATTCTGAGGGATTCGATTGCCCAAATCACAACAACTAAAGTTATTTTTAGATCACCTAGTCCTCTAAATTAATATTTTCAATTATATAGTGATTTTAGTTGTTGAGAAACAAGCATATTAAATAATGTAAATTAGAAGATTCTTAGTGGAAAAGCTTCAGGAACAAATGGGACAATTGTAATTTATGGCACTTTAAGAGTTTTTGTCCTTAAACGCTATACTTCTTTTAAAATGTATATGTGTTTGTCTTTTTGTTTGAAATTGGAGAAAATTATTGTTTCACTAGCTAAGGGCTTCAGTTAGACCACTTTCAGCTTCCCACTTAACACCCCATTATGTGAGTGCTACATCTGCCTGCCTCCACTGGAAGGGAAAACAGCTTAGATTCCTTTGCTCCCAAAGTCTATTTTATGTCGTTTCCTGCCTGCTCCCGTTGCTCCTGACCCATATGTCCCTTCTTTGAAAAGTTTTATATCATGTTAACTATTTTTCACTTTATCTGATGCATTACCTCTAACAACCAAAAAAGATGTAACATTAGGTAGGCTAGAAGTGTGAAAGTACCAAAAGGACAAGTTGCACCTGCACATTTGCCACCCCCATGTTCCTTTCTGACATATGTTAACATGGTAAGGTGCACCTTATGGAATGATGCCCTTTACAGCCCTGGTTTGTTGATTTGCTGAGCAGCCAGTTCAGCAGGGTGAACATTCTGAATACCCTTGGCTAAGGAACATGAACTCTCAATAGTACTTTTTTTTTTTTNCAGGCAGTCAACCTCGACTTAGTCCTTATCCTGGTCACTTACACTGTATTTCTGTAGTCATCTCCCATTCATGATAGCGGCTATTTCAGACAGAAACTATCCTTTTGTCGCCTCAATAATTCTCTCTCTGAACCTCTCATTCACCATGAGCAGGGAAGCTTGTTTGTTTTCTTTTTTTTTAAAGAGACATCAGATGATATATTCCTGAACTTTCTACCATTGAGTCTACACATTTGTCTGCATCTTACTTATTACTTTTTCCTCTCCTCTTTCCAAAAAAGCTGTATCCCTCTTCCTATCTAAATTAAATCTCTAAGCCTGTAGTCAGGACTGCATCTCTTTAAATTTTTTTCAAGGAAATCCCTTCCTTGATTACCTCCCCTATAACTTCTTTCTTCTTATGGTTCCTTTTTCTATCAGCAACTAAATGTGGTAGAGCAACAAGAAAACTTTCCCTCAACCACATGTGGTTTCTAGTTTCTGTCCATTTTTTTCCCCACCCCTTATAAGTCAAACTTCCTAAAAATTGTTCGCTTTTTCCTCTTTCTACCTACCACTTCAAGTTCCAAAATGTGACTTCTGTTTTTCTTACCATTTCACTCAAGTGTTCTTACCATGACACCAATGACTTTCTTCTGGCAAAATACAATGAGAAGTTTTTAGAATTCATTGTAACTCTCAGCACATTTGCTCATGTTTGACTTAGCCTTTCTTCGTGAAATATTCTCTAACCTCAGAATCTGTGACAGGAAGTTCTCTTGCGCTTCTGACTACCTCTCTAGCCATTCCTCTTCAGTCTTTTCTGCTGTGTCTCTTTCTTCTTATGATCTCTTAAATATTGATGTTCCTCCGAGTTTTGTGTGGGCCCCCTATCATTCACAATTCTTGGCTGAAATCATCCACTTTATAATTTCAATTGCCATCAATTTATTGGGAACACCCAAACCCTTATATCTAGCCCTGACCTTATTACAGTGGATTAGTCATTGAGCATTTCTATTTGAACATCTCAAAGCCCTTTAATCTTCACATGTTAAAATTTAAACTCTAATTTAGTAAATCACAGCAACATGCCCACGCTGGTCCAAGCCAGAGTCCTTGGAGTCAACCATGGCTTCTTGCATATTTTTACCCTCAATATTCAAATGTTTATTTAAGTTCTGTCAATTTTATCACATAAGTATTTCTGGAATTCATCTGCATATCTCCACACTCACCCTATCATCCTGGATTATTGCAGTAATCTTTTTGTCTGCTTTTAGTTTTGTCTGCCAAAGTCCATTCTCCATATTGTGACGTAGTGACTCTCGAAACCTCCTATCAGAGCACATTACTCACAATCTAATATTCTTCTGTGGCTTTTTTTTTTTTTTTTTTAGCTGAGCCATCCTGCTACCTATTTGGCAGCTTAGCGGCAGCTCAGCTCGGGCTGGGCATCGAACCGTTGTTGCTCAGGGCTCAAACTCTTGAGCGAGCTCTTAACCAACTGAGCCACTCTGCTGGCCATCCTTCTGTGGCTTTTTATTGCCTAAACTCCTGCCCGCTTCTACCAGACCGTTTCTGTCTTGGCTCCTCTTCATTCCTCCCCCACTTCTATGTGTGTCGCAGACACACTAAACTTGATTCAGTTCCTCAAATTCGTCATGCTTTCTCAGGCCTCTAATCTAATCATATAGTGTTTGTCTCAGCTTAACAAACATTTCCCTCCCCCGCCTCTTTCTTACTCACCTTTCTAACTCTTGCTTATTTTTCAGGTGGCTATTTAAATGTCATTTGGAGGAAAATACTTCTTTGAGCATTTTCCTCTTCAGACTAAATTATATGGACTTGGTATATATTTTCATAGCTCCTTGTACTTATCTAAACTTAACATCTAGTAACCCTCTTTTTTTGGCCATTATTTAGTTAATTGTGTTTCTTAGTGCACTGTAAGCTCTGGCAGGTCAATAATCCTCATCATTGTTTGGGACAATGATGCATAATGGATGATAAATACCTTTATGTTGTTGAGTATGTATTTATAACATTTTCTTTGATTTCCCCAGCACAACGTTTACTAGTTATGGAGATCTTCCTCTAGTCTACATAGTCATAAACTGCATAGAGAGAAATAAGCTGGTCTGGTTTTGTTTGTTTGTTTGTTTGTTTGTTTGTTTTAATGAAGGTCATTGTTAGGTTGACATGGGCTAATAAATAAAAATTTGCTGGTTTGTTGTTTGTTTTTCTTTTTAACCTAGGAGCGGAGAGTTCACTATATTAATGTTTCTTAATTAAATATAAGTTCACCAATGGCAAACTTACTTTAAGGTCTTAGATTCACTAAGAGTAAAACTTAAAGGATATACCAGAATTAAAAAAATATATATTTATTTCAAATACATATGTATGAAGGGAAGTAATTATAGCTTATAAGGAGTGAAATATAAAACCAACTCACTTTAAAAAAATTAAACACAAGGAACACAAAACCATGTTTATTTAGTATATGTACATTTTACTAACGTACACATTTGAGAAATGTGGAAAAAAATGATTGGAGAGAAGTTACAATTGAAAAAGAGAAAAAATAATGGTAGATGAAGGAATCTGAGGGTCTCTAATATTCAAAGCCAAGTTATCAACGCTCTTTGAAACACTAATTTTGACTTAAACATTTTAGTTTGGCTGCATTCCTTTGTTTTTATTATTATTTGAGGATTATTCATGAAATAATATTTCTCATTAAATTCTAAAATTTGTGTTTGCACATAAATGTTTTACCTGTGACCTTCAGGTATGAGAATTCTAAAAACTACTGTGAATTTAATTAGCCATGCCTAAAAGTCCTAGAAAAAAATCAAAACTTGTCTTATTATTTCCATTATATATCGATATATGTATAATTCTGAGGGATTCGATTGCCCAAATCACAACAACTAAAGTTATTTTTAGATCACCTAGTCCTCTAAATTAATATTTTCAATTATATAGTGATTTTAGTTGTTGAGAAACAAGCATATTAAATAATGTAAATTAGAAGATTCTTAGTGGAAAAGCTTCAGGAACAAATGGGACAATTGTAATTTATGGCACTTTAAGAGTTTTTGTCCTTAAACGCTATACTTCTTTTAAAATGTATATGTGTTTGTCTTTTTGTTTGAAATTGGAGAAAATTATTGTTTCACTAGCTAAGGGCTTCAGTTAGACCACTTTCAGCTTCCCACTTAACACCCCATTATGTGAGTGCTACATCTGCCTGCCTCCACTGGAAGGGAAAACAGCTTAGATTCCTTTGCTCCCAAAGTCTATTTTATGTCGTTTCCTGCCTGCTCCCGTTGCTCCTGACCCATATGTCCCTTCTTTGAAAAGTTTTATATCATGTTAACTATTTTTCACTTTATCTGATGCATTACCTCTAACAACCAAAAAAGATGTAACATTAGGTAGGCTAGAAGTGTGAAAGTACCAAAAGGACAAGTTGCACCTGCACATTTGCCACCCCCATGTTCCTTTCTGACATATGTTAACATGGTAAGGTGCACCTTATGGAATGATGCCCTTTACAGCCCTGGTTTGTTGATTTGCTGAGCAGCCAGTTCAGCAGGGTGAACATTCTGAATACCCTTGGCTAAGGAACATGAACTCTCAATAGTACTTTTTTTTTTTTNATAATGTTATGAAGTGAAAAGACAAGCTAAAGACTGGGAGAAAATATTTGCAAATCAAATGTCTGAAAAAAGACTTGTGTCTGTAACATACAAAAACTCTTGGGCCGGCCGAGTGGCTCAGTTGGTTAAGAGCTCGCTCAAAGGTTTGAGCTCTGAGCAACCTGAGCTGAGCTGCCGTTGAGCTGCCAACAGGTGGCAGGATGGCTCAGCTAAAAAAAAAACCCCAAAAAACTCTTAATACTTAATAAGAAAACAAACACACTAAAAAAATCTGAGCAAAAGAGTTGGACACTTCATGAAATAAAATATTTAGATGGAAAATTGAACATAGAAAAAGGCTTATCATCACTAGTCATAAAGAAAAGGCAAGTTAAAACCAAATTTAGAAAGTACTACATACCTATTAGAATGACTAAAATTAAAATGTCTGACCATATTAAATGTTGGTGAGGATATGAAAGAACTGGAACTCTCATCCATTATTGTATAGAATGAAAAATGGTACAAATATTTTGAAAAGCAGTGTAGATGTTTCTTAAACAACTCAGTGTACACCTACCATATGACTCATCCATTCTACTCAGGGGAATTTCCACAAGAGAATAGGAAGCATAGGTCCATACAAAGACTGGTACATAAAATTTTATAACAGCTTTATTTGTAATAAAATTTGGTTATTTGGTTTATTATTTGTAATAAACCAAACTGGAAACAATCCAAATGTTCATTAATGGGTGAATGCGTATATAGGCTGTGGTGCATCCATGTGAGGAAATACTAGTCAAGAAAATAAAAAAGAAATAAACAATTGATACCTACAAAACATAGATCAACATTAAAATAATTATGCTGAATAGTAGAAGCCAAACAAAACTGAGTACATACTGTGTGATTCCACCTATATAAAATATAAGAAAATGCAAATCTATTTGGGTCATCGGGAAAGTCATGACGTATTTTTCTATGTTTTCTGATGCAAAAATGTGTCATGATTTTCTCGACAACCCAGTATCTACAGAGACACAAAGTTAATCTGCGATTGTCTCAGAGAAGACATGGGGAAAGTGGCCACAAAGAAGGACTACAAGGGTCAGTGAGGAAATTTGGGGGTTGATGGATATGTTCATTACCTTGAACATAGTTGTGGTTTCATGGATGTACACCATATAGGTCAACATTTATTAAATTATACACTTTAAATATGTGCATTTTAAGGTATGCCAATTGTATCTCAATAAAGATGTTAAAAATAGTACAAAGATCAGTTATCTTTTATTCACACAGGGTGGATCTTTTTGTAAGATACCTTGGATAGATAGCTGAAATAATTTGGCATGGGGAGAAGAGATGAAGAGCATAGAGACACTGACTCTCCAGGAAGGTAAGGACTCAGAGTGGGTGGAAAGGACTCACCATGTATAAATTTGTTTACTTCACGAGCATCCAGAGCCCGTCAGACATGCTTCTTACCTGGAGACTGGGAATCGCCTGCATTTGTCAGCCTGATATCATCACTCATGTTTCTTCTCGAGTGAAAAATACAGACTGGTCGTAATGAACACACTGGATTCAAGATCCCTGTCCACTACTTGGGTTTAACTTCAGTAATATAAAGGAAGACAATCTAAAATAGAATACAAGGTTAAGACAACCTAAGTTGAAAATGTAACATTAATATAAAAATTATGACAAAAGTTCCTCAGAAATCTGACCACTCACATAACGCTTTCCCTTTTGGCACACAGTCATCCAGAAATCATTCTAGCTCACTGCAGTTTGAGGAACCACTGGAAGCAGTTAAGACTGAGATAATTCTTTCGACTATTGGAGTCAGTAAAAAGGAATTGAGGTTTAGTGGTTTATGAAGCTAACAGTTTGAGTTTTCACAACATCACCCTGACTTACCAAGATGTCTAGTTAATTTTGATCACTATGGATCCCAGTCAAAGATCCAACCTGAGGGATTTGAGCATGAAATGGTAACTTAGACTTCAGTGAAGAGACCATGAATTTGTTTTAATAATAACAATAGGAAAAAGAATATCTAATATTTATTGTGTGTCAACTCTGTGGGAGGCCTATTTCTGAGCTCTTAACTTTGTGACTTATTTAAATTCACAATAACATTATCAAATAAGAGCTTCTTATTATCAATTAATTTACAGATGAGGCAACTTCCTTAAAGTAAAAGAGATGTTAAAAACTTTCTTAAAGTAACACAGCCAATATGTGGCAGAGATTAGCTACTAGCTGGCTCTGTTCATTGAACCACTCTGCTATATTCTTCTGCTTCTCTGTTTCATGACATTGCCATGAGTGTTCTCATACACTGAACTTCTACTTCCAGATACTGAAAGCAGACCTCAAGCTCAACCACAAAAAGTGCGATTTGCATCATGCTAAGAGGATTATAATCATGTAGTGTCACTTGACATAGGTGAGGATGAACGCATGGCAGCCTATATTTCAAAGGCACCTCCTGGAGACATGAACAGAAAATAATGGTTGGTATTTTTTTTAAGCTAGACTATAAGGTATAGAATTCTCTCTAATTTTGTATGTTGAAGTTCTTAATATGTATGTGAATATTATATCACATCTCCAAAGAAATTATTTCAGGAGCCAAGCAGATTGTGTGTATGTATGTGTGTGTCTAGAGAGAGAAGAAAGAGAAAAGTAGATATTGGGGAAACCTATGAAAAGATTTTTTTTTCAAGCCTTCATTTATAGTACAAATTATCCCAAAAGTTTATATGTTATTTTAAAACCATAAATTTTCCTTGTGTAGCAGTTAGCTATGGTCACATTAGTACTAATTACATACTATATCCAAAAGCCTTTCTCACTCACCAGTCTGTGCTGTGTTGGCTGAGCCTTGGCTGATAGAAGCTGGCAATCGTGTCTCAAGCTGCGAGTCTGGCTGTGCTTGTTCTGGGATCCAAGTTAGAAAAGCAGCTTTTCAGAAAGCTCTTCCGTCTATGGAGATGTCGGAAGTGTTAAGAGAGTAAAGCCAACCAATCAGCATACTCCAAGTGCTAAACCCAATACCTGATAAGTCAATAAATTAATATCCTCCATCCTTCTTATATAGTGTTTGGTTGAGCATAGTTGGACTCATCCACATTTCCTAAAAACATCTCTTTTCATTACAAAATGGGGATCTGTTCCTCTTTACCCTGTTGGTTTTGTTTCCTGGCCACCCCTCCTTCCTCAAGCTAAGTTATTGATGTCATTTCCCCAGCAGCCAAAAAAAGTATGACTTTCCTTAAAAATAACTTAGCTCAAACTAATACTATCTTTCTTTTCTGTACTTGCCCTTAGTTTCTTATATGATCACTCACGTCTTCCATTAATCTATTGCTTGATGATATGCCCCAAATTTGATCTCTTTTGGAATAACCAGGAAATCATCTCTTGTTAAATAAAGAATGACCAGAAACACTTAATAATTGGCAGATCACAAGGTTAATTAAATCACTGAATCATCCCACAAAATCCATCTGGTTATATACATTTGAAATGTATCCCCTATTTTTTTTTTGTTTTACTTTGAAACTGCTAAACCTTTTCTAAACTCCTTCATTGAACTCAGACTTTCTGTCTTTTTAAATAATTTTTTAATTTTTCAATTACAGTGGACATTCAGTATTATATTAATTTCAAGTGTACAACATAGTGATTAGACATTTATGTAACTTATGAAGTGATCACCCTGATAACTCTAGTACCCATCTGACACAAGTACATAGTTACTAGAATATTATTGATTATATTCCCTACACTGTACTTTACATCTATTTTTTTATAATATCTGTTTTTATATCTTCGCTCTGTGAGCCAATAAATTCTTTTTTGGTTTTTTTAGTTTTTTAAAATTAAATTTATTGGGGTGAGAATTGTTAGTAATATTATATAGGTTTCAAGTGTACATTTCTATAATATGTCATCTATATACTAGTATCACATCGTGGGCTCACCACCCAGAGTCAGTTCTCCTTCTATCACCATATATTTGACCCCCTTTATTGTTCAAGAGAACTTTTCCTTCCAGTTCCATTCCTTACCTTGCAGGCCCCTATGCTCACAGAAATTCTCTCTGCAGTCCTTCCAGAGCTATTTAAACTATATCTGGTTCTGCGATCCTGTTATAGGTATTCTACGCTTATTGGAGAAGTTTCAGGGCATGAACTCTACAAGATCATTGATATTAAAGTTCCTCTGAACATCTACATGGAGTTCCTAGTAGGCGTTTGTATATAAGATTCCAGGTTTTAGGGAAGAGAAATTAATGAGAACTAAAGATGAGACTGTCAGCATGTATGAACCAACAGAAGCTTTGGGTATGGAAGAAACTATGTACACATAACATATGGAATAAGAATACATGTCAAGTCAGAATAAAAATTTTGTATAGTAGTAGCATATAAGTCATGCAATAATTAGCTTTTTTCATTCAAAACCCTTTCAAGTTTTAAAGAAAAAATTTTTTACTCTCTCCTAATATGTTGACAAGACTTATTCTTCAGCTTTTTTCTCCTCACTCTTCCTGCTTTATTAGGCGATTTCTTCCATGTGAAACCTGGGGCCCAGGCCAAGGCTAACTTCTACTCAACAATAACTCAGTCAAACCTTCGCACATATTCAGTTTCAATGTATAAGTGAATTAAACAAACTGATAAGAAGAGCAAATACTTTACCATTACATTTGTATTTGTAGGTACTGTGGATTCTTTCAAAGCAACTGCAAATAAAAAAAACTTAATCCTCACTGACCTAATTCAATAACTACTTCTCAACATAACCAATACAATATTTTCATTTTCATAGACTGATTTATAACTTTGTATTACAAAGGTATTTATTTGCTTATTAATGTAGAATTAAGTATTTTGTACTTCTAAATAACTTTAACTTTTATATATAAGAATCAACATGTATATAAAGGNACATTTATATGTGTATTTCTGTATCATATATACTTATGTATATATTTTCAAACATCTCATTAAATTTGTTTTGCGTTATTTGTAGGATACATGTTCATAGTTCATTATCATAAAGGGGAAACATATCATGCTGCTTTTAGGACCTAAAAGTAATGAATATTTTGTGTAAAAAATACAGTCATTAGGATAGCAACAATTTTTTTTTGCCTAGTTTTTTTATAACCTATGTATTTGGTTGTAAATTATGGATAAGACTTGGAAATCTGACCCCATCATTTCAAGCTGCATAGCCAGAAGGAAAGAAAATGTTTTGCACTTTGAAATTTTCATTCTTATAAACATAGGTATCAACTAGAAATAGCTTAGGAAAAAATACTACCATTTATATAAAAACATATAGCTTAGGGTGAGATAGTCCATAGTTACATAATGTTCCACACACTGTTTGCTATCAGTCCATGGTGAGATAATGACTTTGTATGACAGTGTTAATTACGTCACCATATACACTATTTAGCTCTGATAGTTCTTTAAAATGAGGCTTTCTTGATGAAGGAAGAAGTGTGGTGATTTAGATTTTACTTCAAGCTCCTTGCCTTGTAAGGACTATAAGTAATACTGGTTTCAAAAGAAATTTCATATACATTAAATTATTTTTATCCTTACAATATTTAGTGTAGATATTATCCTTATGCTATAGAAGAGGGAATATATACTTCATCTGTGTACAAAGATGCCTGAAATTATCCTTATTCCTGAGCTTAAGTATGAAAGGCATGCATATGATGAAACATTTTATGGAAGAGTTAACACGAGCATATTTGGGAAATGGAAAACTCACCTGCTAAAATTGTGGCCAGTGTAATTATTAGAACCACCAGAGAGAAGGTGATGATTGTAGAGATACAAAGTCCCTTTTTATTCCTTTTTATGTGTTCTTGTGACAATATAGTACGGTTGGAAAAGGAATCATCACCTATAGAAAAATTAATCAGTTTCATTACTAATTAGTGAGTTTAGAATGTTGTAGGATTCAGTATCAATATATACAAACTAATAATATTTCTATGTACTAGCAGTTGTCAATAGGAAATTAAAATATAACATACCATTTACAATAGCATAAAATATTAAATAGTCATAGATAAATCTGACAAAAGACATGTAAAACTTGTACACTGAAGATTCTAAAACATTGCTGAAAGAAATTGAAGACATAAATATAATACATGGAGAGAGATCCTGTTTTTATGAGTCAGAAGACACAATATTGTTGAGATGTCAATTCTACTCAAGTTAATCTATAGATTCATCACAATACTAAGTAAAATCCTAAGCAAGCTTTTTCTTTTGTAGAAATTGGCAAACTGTAAAATTTATATGAAAATGCAAA
>NW_017732272.1:49160-53835 GCF_001890085.2 Hipposideros armiger
CTTTAACTCAGCATTTATTAAGAAGGGCTATTTACTAACTCACTAAATGGCACTGGATGCTTAATTGATATAGGTGAAAGCAGATAAGAACTAGTTTAACTTTTATTTTAATGTGTTTATTTTCTCATTCTAGAAGTGTAACAGGAATAAATTTTACGTGTTTAGTACAGGTACTAGGCTTTCCTTATTTCACAGCATTGACCTTCGGGTAATCAAGGATCCAATCTTCTGTTTTTGTGACTGAAGATGAAAGAACGGAGCATATGAATTCTGAACCATCGAAAGAGCGGGAAGGTGCTGTCTGTACAAAGGAGTTTGTATCAGCTGACATCATGCTACAGGATAATGTACACACTGGTGGCCAGGAAGATAGAGATATGTGGATCCTTCCTAAGAAAGTAGCCAGCATTTTTGTCCTTGATGCCTGCTTTCATCACCCTGAGCTGCTTTATACCCTGGCCTTAGGCTGACGCTGTTACAGATGAAGTTCTTTTCCTTTTCCAGAAGCGGTTTCCACCAATATCTCAGTGCCGCCCAATCCAGGCACTCATATACACCGTGGAGGGACAGGACAGGGCTAACATTTCACTGACGTGCGGCCCTCGTTTAGTGTTTAGCAGGTTCCCTTTGCTACCTTATTGCTATTTTTCCTGAAGGGGGCAGGTGCTTCTTCTGCCACCTGTTCATGGATCACAATTTCTTGCCTTCTCTGAAACAATTGCTCTTCTAATCCAGGCCTAGGCAAAGACCACATCCCCTCCCCTTTGGAGTAATTATGCCTGTGTCTTTTTTAATTAACAGAAAAGTGAGCAGCCTTGCTGGGGTTTAAGTTTCTGTAGAGGAGAGTAGTTCAGATGATGATTGCCTTGAATAAGAGAAGAAAGTCTCCACAAAAAATATTTTCTTTACATTTCCTCTTTTCCAAGAGAAAAAATAAATCTGAGGTCAAAAGTGTGGTGCATAACCCAAAACCTAAAAAAAAATTTCTCAGAGTTTCGAAGTACATGTAGCACAAATTCCTCACGTTTAGAAATTATTTTTTCTCCAAATCCCACATTACATGCTTTTAGCTATTTTTTTTCTTTCTTTCTTAGTGGACATAGAAAGACTAGTTGTTACTCTTTGTTACATAGTAATTCTTTTGTACGTAGTAATTGAAGTCATCTCTTCAGTTATTCTTCTTACTCAATATTTATTTTTATTTTCATTTTTTTTAAAGGCACATTTTTTTTCACAACTATCTAGTAATAGCTTTCAGCATTTAAATTTTCCTTTGGGAAAAATCTCTCCCAAACCTAATCTGGACCCATTGGGACTGTCACATATGATTCCATCTTCCATAACACAAAAGTATTTCAGAAATAGATGGTGTCCTATACCTGAGTCTTTCTCAAGTGTTTTATCTGAAGTGTAACAGCATACGACACTGGGAGAGAGAATGTATCTCTTTTTGTCTGGGATGAGGAGGTGCAAAGAGTTTTCTAGTCTCATGGAGGAAGTAACCTACAGATGAAGCCCAGACTCACGGGATAAGAAAATAAAAAGATGGAGAGAAACGTTGATCCCTGAAAAAACCAATTCTGTCCCCACATCGAGCCTGAAGCCAGAGCTGATGAAGCAACATGCTTTCTTGGGTATTGCAAAATCAATCCTCATGAAAATCCTGTGTTTTATAGGTAGACCATATTTTATTATGTTCTTTTCCCAGATCAGGAATCAAAAGATTAAACAACTCAGTGTCACACAGCTAAAACTAGCTTGTCTGATTCCAAAACTCATATTTTTTTCTACTGCACTTTTTTTCAAAAGCCAGATTCCCTTTCGGGTATTTTACATTTCCTTGGGAAAAAAAGCCTCCAGTTCAAAATCTACAACCTGGTGATTTATGGGTTGGGTTCAGCCTTTATACTTCCTTTTTTTGTGCAAAAAATGTTTTTAGAAACAGTTTTGCAACATTTGATGACATTTGAAAATCAGAAGCTGTTACACAAAAATGCATTTATCCTAAAATGCTAAAATATCATCATCACGCCTGTAATCCTTCCTAGCAACAATTTTGATGGGAGCCGAGGGCTGGAATGGAAGAGGACAGGGTTCCTTAAACTGAATTGCGTTAGAAATACTTTGATTTTTTAAAACACACATATGCTTGGTTCCACTTGTGACCAACTCCAACATAATCTCTGAATGGAGGTTCAGCCACAGTAAGCTCTTGTGCAATCACTGATACACATGGGGTATGTGTTCTTCAGTTTGTCACAGTCCTTAGCACCCCCTTCCCTCACGTGACCTCCAGACCTTTGTAGAAGTTTGAGTTTCTCAATTCTGTTTAATCACATTCTCAACTCATCAACTCAACTGACAATTTGGACTTCTGTGTCCAACCATCTAAAACTCATTAGTTTTAATTGTATCTATTCAGAAAATTGTCGTTCTTTCAAATGTGGGATCTCAAATTGGAAATAATCAATGAAGAGTCTGAAAATTATATAAGTTTTTTTAAATATAGTTCTTTATAATAGGAGCTGGGGAGAAGTGTTCTCTGTTTTTTGTTTGTTTGTTTGTTTGTGAATGATTATAGAGCATACCAATTACATGGAAGGCTCAGGAGAATATTATCTTCCTTTTGTGATATTCTTTATTCATTTAATACAGTCCCCCTTCCATGAAAATCTTCCAGAACACCAAATCTGTACTGTATGGTCATTACATCTTTAGCCCTCTCGAAACCCATTTTGAAAATCAGTTTTATTTCATATTGATGTCAGGAAAGCAACTAATTGTGAAGATAAATACCTAGTTTTATTCTATTTTATTTCATAATATTGATTGGCTTGGCAGGGTGTGATCCTCTTATGTTAATTGTGTAAAATGAGACCTCTGTAGTGTAGCTTATATTCAATCGTTTTCTGAATTAAAGGCAGAATAATATTAAGCTAATGTGCAGATTTGAGATGATGATTTGTCTGATCGAGGACTCCACACTGACAAAGTGTGTCTACTATGAAAGAAACAGTCCTCTATGAAAGGAGAAGCTGCCTCTCTTGGTGGTTTTCTCTCTGCTGTCGCAAGAACAGGGACTTTCCAAGTGTGATAATGACAATTTCTTCGTCTTGAGTAAAGACAAGAGTAGAAAAGAGTGAAAATACTGAGAATTTAGTTTAATAATCTATCCTCCCTCCCCCTCTCCCCCCAACTAACAACCCAATTCCATTCCATGCCATCATCTCCTTTCACTATGACTCAACTCTCTGGTTTAATAGAAATAAACACATTTTCTTCTGTGATCCCTAAGTTTCTTCTACTGTGTCCTATCATTCCAGTGTTGGATAATTGGATCATTAAAAGGACATTATTTTATTTCTTGAATAAAATAGGAACTGGATATCCATTCAGTGCACATTGGCTATAATGACTATATCAATGTAACTTGTATAATTTGGAGGAAGATTCTTAGTTTTATCATATATAAAATGGATACACAGCTCTGTTTCTCAAGCCGTGTGCTATGGACTGAATGTATGTGTCTCCCCTATATGTGTGTATTTAAATCCTAATTAATAATGTGATAGTATTAGGATGTGGGGCTTTTGGGAGTGATTAAGGTCACGAGGGTTGGAGCCCTCATGAATGGGATTAGTGTCTTTTTTTTTTAATTAAAGTTTATTGGGGTGACAATGGTTAGTAAAGTTACATAGAATTCAAGCATACAATTCTGTAATACATCATTTATCTATCACAGTGTGTGTTCACCACCCAGAGTCAGTTTTCCTTTCATCACCTTATATTTGATCCCGTTTGCCCTCATTTACCACTCCCCTCCCCCTTTACCCTCTGGTAACCACTAAACTATTGTTTTTGTCTACGAGTTTTTGTTTTTAATTTGTTTGTCTTGTTTCTTTGTGGTTTTCAGTTTTATATCCCACATATCAGTGAAACCACATGGTTCTTGACTTTTTCTGTCTCACTTATTTGCTTAGCATAATAATCTCAAGATCCATCCATGTTGTCGCAAATGGCACTGTTTCATCTTTTCTTATGGCAGAATGATATCCCATTTTGTATATATACCACATCTTCTTTATCCAATTATCTATTCAAGGACACTTTGGTTCTATGGCCATACTACACTGAGCCTGCCTGATCTCGTCTGATCTTGTAAGCTAAGCAGGGTCGGGCCTGGTTAGTACTTGGATGGGATTAGTGTTTTATAAAAAAGACTACACTGTTGCCGGCGACGGCGTAGGCTGCAGCCCCTGTGGCAGTGGGTTGCCATGGGCTACCATGTGTAGCCAGCAGCCAGCGTGAGCGGCCAGCAGCCCCAACTCCCCAGCACTGTTCCCATCCCCCCAATTCCCCAATAAAAATCTTAAAAAAAAAAAAAACTACACTGGGTCAGCCGAGTGGCGCATTGGTTAAGTGCTGGCTTGGGATGCCAGAGGGGCCTGGTTTCGATCCCACATATGAGGGCCAGTGACACTGCCCTCTACAGCTAACATGCTGAACAACAGCTCAACCTGGATCTAGGCTTCCGTGAGTTGCCGGCGATGGCGTAGGCTGCAGCCCCTGCTGCAGTGGGTTGCCATGGGCTACTGTGTGTAGCCAGCAGCCAGTGTGAGTGGCCAGCAGGCGCCGTGAGTGGCCATCCAGAAGCTGGCGACTGATCTGCCTCGCC
>NW_017732272.1:55157-57148 GCF_001890085.2 Hipposideros armiger
TGAGGAAAACCCACACTGTGCAGCAGCCTGATGAACCAAGCACACTGGAATCAGGAAAAGAAACTCCGCCCTCTTCAGCACCTTCAACGGACAAAACTTAATGCTATGCCAGCTGGCAAATGAGAAATATTAGAGTCTATCTCCATTATAACAGAGCAGACAATGAAGGGTAGATTTGGAGCTCAGAAGCCATAAATTGATGATTGGTCCCTTTCCTAGACCAATTATTTATTTGTTCTCCTAGAACTCTTCTGAGAGAAAACTTGAGATAAAACTGAATCTTCTTAATTTATAGAATTGCTGCCTGGATCCTTAAAAAGGAGAGTTAAAGGTTAAACTGGTGTTTTCAAGTACCTTGATAATGAGGACACTAACTTCGTTCACTCACTTATTAATATATTCATTCAAATACCTGCTCTATACATAGCATTGTGCCTAGTGCTACAGGAGATGCAAAATATACAGCTCCTCAGGAGAGAGTAGTAAGTGTAAAACAAGGCTTTTGGCATTTAGTAACTTGATTTCAAAACATTCTAGAAGATACTTTGGTATGAATCTAAACCCAGACGGCTGCTAATGAAGATGACTTCAAAACAAAAATAAAACAAACAAAAAAATCCCACAAAATTTATTTCTACTAAAATGTATTTTAAAAGTTTTTGAATGGACTTATAAAAAATATATATATACACTTAAAGAAATATTTATTATCAGGACCAAAGAGAGAGAGAGAGAGACAGCTTAATATATTGCTGTAAAGCGAAGCAAACTTGTGATGACCAAATACTGAATTTAACTTTGAGATTTCTGGTAGCCAGAACTGAAAGGAAGGCATGATTATTTACGTAGCTCTCACTATTAAGATCATGAAGCATATCAATTCCTTAGGGGTTGTGAAATTATTTTTCAAATACTCAAAAGTATATTTCTTTCTTTTTTTTTTAAGATTTTATTGGGGAATTGGAGGAGGGGAACAGCGCTGGGTAATCGGGGGAAGGGTAACAGACACGTTGCTGTCGTTTTGTTCTTCAGTCTAGTTGTGGCGGACGTTGCTTCACTGGCCCATGTTGGTATTATCATTGTGCTCTTCCCGGGCGAGGCAGATCGGTCGCTGGCCTCTGGACGGCCGCTCACTGCGGCTGCTGGCTGCTCATGCTGGCTGCCAGCCACACATGGTAGCTTATGGTAACCGACTGCAGCAGGGGCTGCAGCCTACACCGTCCCTGGTGACTCATGGCAGCCGAGCTCCAGGTCGAGCTGTTGTTCACTGGCCCTCATGTGGGATCTGAACCAGAGCCCTGCTTCTCAGAGCTGGCGTCCCAAGCCAGCTCATAACAAATGCGCCACTCGGCCGGCCCCAAAACACATATTTCTTACATGGAATTTTCTGTACTGACATATATTAGACCACAGACACACTTTTATTTGACTGACACATAGTCTCAGAAACACAAATGGTTCCTCCAGATAATTGTTAATGATTGCTTTCGTTAATATTTGTGGGCTAAGACATATGTGTGACACACATGATGAAGTTTATACAACTGGTCCAGGGCAGACTGTATACCAGGGTCAGACAGGGTATTTGGTTTATGATTGTGGACTTTTTGTCACAGAGGAGGTTTAGATAGAGAACAGCAATGCTCACTTTGAATGCCTGTCCAAGTTCAACCATAGTCTCTAAAACTTGTATCTTCATTCAACTAACTTTATTATCTGGCCCTTAAGTGCAATATAACTGAGTAGTTAAGCATGGACTCTGAAACCAGATTTTCTGAGTTTAAATTTCAGTTCTGGCAGTTACTAGACATAAGACTTTGTAAAATTTACTCAAATTCTCCAGAAGAATAAGTTTCTTTGTCTTTAAAATGGTACCGTATTTGCCGGCGTATAAGACAATTTTTTGGCCCTGAAAAATATGCCTCCAAGTGGGGGGTCGTCTTATACGCCAGGTACACTTCAGATAGACTGCCCATAGTGCTTGCCCCGTG
>NW_017732272.1:59126-62164 GCF_001890085.2 Hipposideros armiger
TGTTAAACTTACTAAGGGATTGATGTGTTTGGACTTCCTTTGAAGGGACCACATACCCAAATGATTACATACAATTAATAATCACATGAGTACTTCTGATTTGTATCAAAATCTAGAAAAAGACTTTAGTATGATCATCCAATTGAATGAAAATTTCTTCAGAACCTGCAATTTTGCTATTTATTATTTTTCCACTAGATATATGATAATTATGTTTACTTGATAATTTCCTAAGATAAAAATCACATTGCTACTGAGTGGTTGTCACTACAGGGCTCTGTAAAAGCTAGATTTCTTTCATATTTTCATTTATTCTTCACTCATTCAACAAACATAGATTTAGGATAAACAGTACCTGAGATTGAATTCATAATATTTGATTAAGCAGATCATATTCTAATACTAATCTTAAAACCTCTTTTTATGTGACAGACTAATGAGTCAGTGTGGTCCTTGAAGTCAAATCAGTTTTCTTCTTAGAATAGAAACATTTGCGAGAAATGATTTATATTAGTAGAAAACATATAATTGATAAATTAATAAACTATTTATTGTTCATAATGGAGGGATGTTTGTTTGGATTTCAACCCTCTTTATAGTAGAAAAAAATTAGTAATAAACAATGTGTCCAAAAATAGATGAGTGGTAACATAGCGTTGATTGTCACTCAGATTAATATACCTCTAAAATGGCAAATACTGACATTATATAGCAACATGGAATAGGTTTGTAAAACACTGTGAGGTGAGGGACAAAGAGAATACAACATTTTGTTGGCACACTGCCATGCATCCACTGCATTGTCTGGGCTTCATTGAGAATCCTCATATATCTCAGTTTTTATAGTTCCTGGGTACAGGTTTAGTTTTGGCATTATCAGTAAACAGCTTGCCTGGCTATGAGGACCTTAAAACCTCTTAAAACCTGCCCCCTCCTTCCCCAAGTCCCTACAACATGCTCACACACCTCCCTCCTGTAATTTCTGGGAATCTCCAGAGACCACAATGAGTCACTAAACTGTGAAGATAGGTCCGCTCATGTTTTTATGCTCTAGCGTCCACATCAGCCTGCCTCTGCTGTTTTCAGGGTTTTTAAAACAGATAAAAGTTACATTCTTTTCTCTCATTTTCTAAGCTTCTTATATGGTATCTACTTACTGTTTTTTATCTTTTTCCTTATTCGTCAGTAAGCTATGGTAAGTCATTTATTGATGTTAATAGTTGCTCTCAATATCTCAGAAGACCACAGAGAAAACAGGAAAAGTGTTCTAATGGTGCTTTCCTAAGAACGCCTTTGTTTAAAGGCTCCACCTGCTGGAGAGTGTCTGCGCTCCTTGTTTATTTTTTTGTCAAACACAATGTGTTAGGGACAAGCTAGGCAAGTCCCTAGAAATATCTAGACAATTTCCAGGGAATTTAGCCTAAGATAAAACCACTGTGTGCTGCATTGTGAGGGGCTGAAGAGAGGATGTCTTTTGTTAAAGGGAGGGCACTGACAGGGAAGGAATGAGATCTTAAAGACTGAAATGGGGGATGTGGAAAGATTCCAGTCAAGCTAGAGACATAGAACCCTAAATTCTACTGAGCCCTTTGCCAGTAAAAGTAGCCCTTCCATCCTTGTCTGAGGAGGTTAACCTTGTTTTGCTTGAAGAAACTGTAATGCGCACCCTTAAGTAGAAGTGTTCTAGGTCAAGTTAACAGAAGTCTAACCTTAACCTTAAAAACAGAGGTCATGTCCTCTCAACCAGTTTCCAGACTTGAGCCAATTTGTAGACCCAGAACCTCTTTAATTAAGAGTGGGGGGCAAGTACCTTAAGGAAGGCCTCTGTTAATGTGAAAAAGTTTGTGTAATTAATCTTTTTCTCACTCTTCCTCATAAAGGTCTATGATCATTTTACCTGGGTGACTGCATTGAGGAGAGGGAAATGATCAGACTTTTGAAGAGTTATTGGGCACTGGCTCTGAATGGACACTAATTTCAGGAAACCTGGAACATTATTGATTCCAGTGGTCAAAGTAGGGGCATAAGGAGATTAGATAATCAGTGGAGTTTTGGCTTAGGCCTGCCTCACAGTGAGTCCAGTGGGTCCCGAACCAACCATTTGGTCATTCCCCCATCTCTGGAATGTATAATTGAAATAGGCATACTTAACAACTGGCAAAATACCAACATTGGTTCAGAGGCCTGTGGAGTGAGAGTTGTTATGGTAGGAAAGACCAAGTGGAAGGCAGTAGAACTGCTCTACCAAAGAGAATAGTAAACCAAGAGCATTACCACATTCCTGGAGTAAATGCTGAAATTAGTACCACCTTCAAGTACTTAAAAAACACAGGAGTGGTGATTTCTAACAAGTACCCATTCAACTCACCTATTTGACGTGTGAAGAAAAGAGATGAATCTTGGAGAATGACAGTAAATTATTGTAAATGTCACCAGGTAGTGATTCCTATTGCAGCTGCTGTTCCAGACATGATTTTGTTGCTTGAGAAAATGAACACATTGCTTAGTACCTGGCATGCATCTATTGATCTGTCAAATGTTTTTGTTTTTGTTTTTTCTTTCTTTCTCAATACCTGCTAGCAAAGACTAGAGAAGCAGTTTGCTTTCAGCTGGCAAGGACAGCAGTACACTTTCACTGTCCTACCTCAGGGATATATCAACTCTCTAGACCTATATTATAATTTAGTCTGCAGGGAACTTGATCAACTTTCTGTTCCACAGGATATCATGCCAGTCCATTACATTGATGATGTTTTGCTGATTGGACCTAGTGAGCAAGAGGTAGCAAATATTGTTATTGGTAGTTATATTGTTAAGAAATATGCATGTCAGTTAATCCGAAAAAATATATGCACCCCTATATTCATTGCAGTGCTATTCACAATAGCTAAGAATTGGAAACAACCAAAATGCCCATCAGTAGATGACTGGATTAAGAAACTATGGCACATTTACACAATGGAGTATTACTCAGCTATAAAGAAGAAGGAAATAGTACCATTTGCAACAATATGGATGGAACTAGAGAATATTATGAT
>NW_017732272.1:63774-67339 GCF_001890085.2 Hipposideros armiger
AGTTACAGAATAATCAAGAAGAGTGAACATTACCCAAGGGTTTCCCGTACTCTCCTGGGGAAAGGTTTAACATATTTTCTGTTGTATGTAAAATATCTGTTTCATAATAGGCTGAAGTATGACTTTGTTATTGTCTTTATTTGGAGACTAAATATGGTTTAAGAAGATTAAATATGGGTGCCAAATTGACAAACTGTGGAGTGTGATGGTCAGTTTTATATGTCAATTTAACTAGACTATAGTACCCACTTATTCAATCAAACACTAATCTAGGTGTTGCTGTGAAGGTATTTTGTAAATGTGATTAACATCTATAATCAGTTTATATTGAGATTATCCTGGATAATCTGGGTGGGCCTGACCCAATCAGTTGAAAGGCTTTAAGAGCAGCACAAAGTTTTCTAAGAAAGGAGAAATCCTATCTATGGACTGAACAATCAGCTTTTGCTAGAGTTTCCAACATGTCCTTCTTATGTCCTGCCCTGTGGGTTTGGATTTGCATCGTCAGCTCCCATAAAATGGTGTAACCTTGATTGATTCTTTGTATTCAGTCTCTCTCTCTCTCAGCAAATTCTTTACAACAGGTCCTATCTATTATCTATCTATCTATCTATCTATCTATCATCTATCTATCTATCTATCTATCATCTATCTATCTATCTATCTATCTATCATCTATCTATCTATCATCATCTATCATCTATCTGGCTGTCCCACTGGTTCTGTTTCTTTGGTGGAACCCTGGCTGATATAACTCTCTTCATTGATTTTTCTGGTGATCTTTCTTCACCACAAAAGGAATGTTTCTTATGCTTTGGGTGACCCAATGGTTCTTTCTATTGTTTCCACAAAGCCTCATTTAGGAACAAGTAGAATCAGTAACTCCATGGAATCACTGTGACGGGGCCCCATGTATCCCTTCGAGCTACCACTAGAGGGTGACATGAGGTTTCTGAATAAGTCAGATTTGGTTAGCAGTAGTAATCTTTTTTATATTACTAAATTGGTCAGAATTTTGGCATTTATATTTGTGACTGAGATTGACCCTTACTTTTTCTTTCTTTGTATCCTTTCATGTTGGGTGTCACAATTANTGCCTGGATCCTTAAAAAGGAGAGTTAAAGGTTAAACTGGTGTTTTCAAGCACCTTGATAATGAGGACACTAACTTCGTTCACTCACTTATTAATATATTCATTCAAATACCTGCTCTATACATAGCATTGTGCCTAGTGCTACAGGAGATGCAAAATATACAGCTCCTCAGGAGAGAGTAGTAAGTGTAAAACAAGGCTTTTGGCATTTAGTAACTTGATCTCAAAACATTCTAGAAGATACTTTGGTATGAATCTAAACCCAGACGGCTGCTAATGAAGATGACTTCAAAAGAAAAACAAAACAAACAAAAAAATCCCACAAAATTTATTTCTACTAAAATGTATTTTAAAAGTTTTTTAATGGACTTATAAAAAAATATATACACTAAAGAATTATTTATTATCAGGACCAAAGAGAGAGAGAGACAGCTTAATATATTGCCATAAAGCGAAGCAAACTTGTGATGACCGAATACTGAATTTAACTTTGAGATTTCTGGTAGCCAGAACTGAAAGGAAAGCATGATTATTTACATAGCTCTCACTATTAAGATCATGAAGCATATCAATTCCTTAGGGGTTGTGAAATTATTTTGTAAATACTCAAAAGTATATGTCTTTCTTTTTTTTTTCTAAAGATTTTATTGGGGAATTGGAGGAGGGGAACAGCGCTGGGTAATCGGGGGAAGGGGAACAGACACGTTGCTGTCGTTTTGTTCTTCAGTCTAGTTGTGGAGGACGTTGCTTCGCTGGCCCATGTTGGTATTATCATTGGGCTCTTCCCGGGTGAGGCAGATCGGTCGCTGGCCTCTGGACGGCTGCTCATGGCGGCTCTTGGCAGCTCACACTGGCTGCCAGCTGCTCACGCTGGCTGCCAGCCACACAACGGTAGCTTATGGCAGCCCACTGCAGCAGGGGCTGCAGCCTACGCCGTCGCTGGCGACTCATGGCAGCCAAGCTCCAGGTCGAGCTGTTGTTCACCATCTTAGCTGTAGAGGGCAGTGTCACTGGCCCTCATGTGGGATCCGAACCGGAGCCCTGCTTCTCAGAGCTGGCGTCCTAAGCCAGCTCATAACCAACACGCCACTCGGCCGGCCCCAAAACACATATTTCTTACATGGAATTTTCTGTATTGACATATATTAGACCACAGACACACTTTTATTTGACTGACACGTAGTCTCAGAAACACAAATGGTTCCTCCAGATAATTGTTAATGATTGCTTTTGTTAATATTTGTGGGCTAAGACATATGTGTGACACACATGATGAAGTTCATACAACTGGTCCAGGGCAGACTGTATACCAGGGTCAGACAGGGTATTTGGTTTATGATTGTGGACTTTTTGTCACAGAGGAGATTTAGATAGAGAACAACAATGCTCATTTTGAATGTCTGTCCAAGTTCAACCACAGTCTCTAAAACTTGTATCTTCATTCAACTAACTTTATTATCTGGCCCTTAAGTGCTATGTAACTGAGTAGTTAAGCATGGACTCTGAAACCAGATTTCCTGAGTTTAAATTTCAGCTCTGGCAGTTACTAGACATAAGACTTTGTAAAATTTACTCAAATTCTCCAGAAGAATAAGTTTCTTTGTCTTTAAAATGGTAATAACAACAGTGACTAGACAGCGGTTCTCAACCTTCCTAATGCCGCTACCCCTTAATACAGTTCTTCATGTTGTGGTGACCCCCAACCATAAAATTATTTTCGTTGCTACTCTAAACTGTAATTTTGCTACTGCTTTGAATCGTAATGTAAATATTTTTTTGTTTTCCGATGGTCTTAGGCAACCCCTGTGAAAGGGTTGTTTGACCCCCGAAGGAGTCGCGATTCACAGGTTGAGAACCGCTGGACTAATAGCTTTTTGATGAGGTTCAAATATATTTAATGTTTTTAAAGCACTTAAATCTATGCTCAACAAATAGAAAGTGCATACTTAAGGGGCAATTTTTTTGTTGTTGTTAGTATTTGAGGTTAGGACTTTAGAGAGTGAGTTATTTAAAACAAATATGTGATTACTTTGCATTGTTATCTTCTATTTGTTCAATTTACACCTGAGATACTGTTCACTTCAACTCATCCCACAATCCTGATGAAATGAATTTCTAATTCATAACTCTGAGGTCAATTATTTTTCATAAAAGTATCTCATTTTTAGTGTCCATGTTGATCTCGTAGTGCCTTGATCTGTTACCTCCTCCCCTCCCCCCATCCACCGCTCGCAGCTGGTGTAGCTCAAATTTTCAGCCCCGGTTCTGTCTCCACTGTTCCTAATATACAGCCTAATTACTATGGCCTATGTGTGAGTTTTCTAGTTTATTTCTATATTTAGAGTGAGGAAGTATAATTCTATGAATAATAGAAACAGAAATGAGATGTGTTAAGATTAGTTTACTTACATATTTTCTTCTTTTTTTTGGTTTGTTTTTTGTTTTGTTTGTTTTAATTGGGGAATTGGTGGA
>NW_017732272.1:69087-70474 GCF_001890085.2 Hipposideros armiger
AGTGGTTGCTATCTCAGTTCTCACCTATTCTCCTTCACTACCTCCCTTCTTCTCATTTTGTCATAACTTCACATTGGGTTCTGCTCTCTCAGAGCTTCTTTTACTCTCATCATTGGCCTTCTTTTTGCTACCAGAGGTCACTCAGATATTAACCAGCACCATTCTCACTGATTCGTTTCCTTGTGCCCCACCAATGGTCTTCTATCTTCTGCCTTCAGAGTCTTTTTGGCCACGGGGTGCTGCTAATTTTTCATGTTTTCCTTGTTTACCTTCATAATTGCCTTTCTCATCTTTGCAACCAGAGTCTTCTGTGCCATAATCTTAGCTCCCCTTACCTTCCCCCTGGCTTACTTTCATCACTGCTTCTCTCTGCCCTCAGAGTCCTTTCTATGACTAGATTTCATGTTTTTTATTGGACATTTTTCTGCACTCACCACTTGGATTTCCTTTCTTTCCTCAAAGTGCATATAGATACAGGATCCTATTCCTTGAACAGACGTCACTTTGTCTCTGGACTCTACCTCCCCCCCTCCAAACCTTTTCTCAGGATATAATCTCACCAAACTTAGTCCTTTACATTGATCTCACTGATTTATTTGCCTTTTTTTTTTTAAGATTTTTTATTGGGGAATTGGGGGAGGGGAACAGACCAGTTGCTGTCCTTTTGTTCTTCAGTCTAGTTGTGGAGGACATCACTTCACTGGCTCATGTTGGTATTATCATTGCTCTCTTCCCAGCTGAGACAGATCGATTGCCGGCCACTGGATGGCCGTTCACGGCGGCTCTTGGCAGCTCACTCCGGCTGCTGGCCACTCATGTCGGCTGCCAGCCACTTACGGTAGCTTTACGGTAGCCCACTGCAGCAGAGGCTGCAGCCTACACTGTAGCTGGTGACTCACAGCAGAGGGCACAGCATCACTGGCCCTAATGTGGGATCTGAATCGGGGCCCTGCTGCTCAGAGCTGGCGTTCCAAGCCAACCCTTAACCAATGCGCCACTCGGCTGACCCTTATTTGTCTTTTATCTGCTCCCTGCAATCTCTCTAATCTATCACCCTCAGACTTCACTTTATCAATGACTCAAGCTGACTGCAACTCAAATAGAGCATAACAATTTGATAAACACTATTCCACAAAGTCTATCTCTAGGTAGCTCCAATTTTGGTCTTTAAATTCCCAATAATGTTGTGATTGCCTATTTAGCCATCTTCTTGTGTCTGTTGTCTGGCAAAGACTTGTTTTATCTCTCTTTCTCAAACTGTGAAGTCAAGCAAGACCTTTGTTCTCTTCATCCATCAGAGGCTTCTCCCTGGAAAGACCCTATAGCTAGGCACATAGATACCAATAGTTTCTACCTCCTCAGGATTGTAGTATGAGAATTCCTGGAC